>NC_059383.1:34818800-34961300 GCF_019703515.2 Myxocyprinus asiaticus
GAGAGCACACATCCCTGGGGGGCACAGGCTGATTGTACAGGTGCTGGAAGTGAATTTCCCCTGTCTCACAAGCTGCTGCCTGTCTGTAAGAAAGCTGGTAATCCACTGACAAATAGACATGGGAACAGAAAGTTGGTGTAATTTTGTCCGGAGAATAGCTGGGATGATGGTGTTGAAAGCCGAACTGAAGTCCACAAAAAGGATCCTTGCATATGTCCCTGATCTGTCCAGAGATGGGGGCCAGCTGGTTAGCACAGGATCTAAGACATGCAGGTGAAACGCCATCTGGGCCCTGTGCTTTTTGAGTTCAATACAAAATTCCAAAATTCTTGTATGTATTAGTGATGTTTGTTTTGCTTGCGTTGGTTTGGTGGAGCTGCTTCTTTTTCTCTGCTTCTGTTTTAATTGAAGTCTCTTAATGTCTAGTGACCATCCAGCTGCAATATACAAATTATTATTTTGACTCCTTGATTATTTTAATGCTGTTTTCAATGATTATGGAACAGCCTGCCCTGGGATTTTAGATCTGCTTATTCTGTGTCTGTTTAAAAGTCTCGTTTTGATGGCTTGTCAGTTCTTTAGTAAAAGAAGCTCATTGATCACTTAATGAGAACACAATACACCGCCTCAGCAACAGAACGATTGTGTAACGTATACTCAGACTCGAAGATGATGTTTGAACCCAAGCAGGTGTTTATTGACTCAAGACAAAAACACAAACAGAGACAGCAGGTAAGTGATGACATAACAGTTCTAGGCTGAAGTGTAGATAGTTTACATGATGAAGTCTGATGCTGATAAAGGTGGTGACATTCCTTAAGGTGGTGGGTACACAACAACGAGGCTTACATTGAGGAGAAGGGACATAGGAGTCACTGGGGAGGAATCGTTTGGAGTAGAGGAATAGCTGAAATGGAGAGGAATCGTATTGGAGTAAACGCTGGAGATACAGGTAAGTGAGTCGGTACACAAAGTTGAGACCAGACACAGAATGGAAGAGGATTGAGGTTTAAATAGAGGAGCTGATTGACGCGATGACTGGAGGCAGGTGTGGGTGATCAGTACTCAGGGGAGTGAAAGGGTTGAGTGAGAGTGGCAGGTGGGTCAGAACGATCCGTGACAGATTGTTTTTCTAACCATTTTAATGTTTTTTTTTTTTTTTTTTTTTTTTTCCCGGTTGCTGGAACAATTAGCTCAGCAAAGTGATTAAATCCATATCTTCTGAAGTGATACGATTGCTTTGGTTTAGAAACAGATAAAAAAAAAATAATAAAAAAAAATCCTTACTCACTTTAAATCTTGACATTCAGAATATTGGAAGACAATGGAAGAAAGAAGAAAAAAAATATAAAATTAAATTAAATAAAAAAAAAAAGAAAAAAAAATTATATATGTATATATATGTGTATGTTTATTATATTAATTGCAAATAAAAACATCAATACATAATTATAAACACACATACATTTAAGGACCAGAAGTGATACGTTTTTATGTTACTTTAAAATATCTTATTATTGGCTTTTGGTCTAGGGTGAGGTGAAGTGAGCTTTCTTGGTACACAATTAAAAAAAAAAAAAAAAAAAAAAAATAATAATTCTTACAAAAATTATAGTTTGTTTTGCAATGTTCGGAAAAATAGCATGAAAAGCTACATGCTACTTATAATTTAAAGTAGTCAAAATACAAACTACTAAGTAGTTAGCTACACTGCAAGTTATAAAAAAGTAGAAAACTACTGCACATTGAATTTTTTGATGTGGAAAATATCTTTTTAAATCAACAATTATCAAATTATATGATTTATTTAAAATAAATCAGCAGTAATCATTTGGAACAAAAAAAACATTTATGATCACTTGAACACAAATTAAAAAAATAAATAAATAAAAAAAACTGCACAGGGTTTTCTTGGAGGCTATTTATTGAAGACTCAAAAGAACTGGTTCATTGAAATAAACAGTCCAAAATGTACTGATTAGTTCAATGAATAGGACTTGTTTGTAGAGACCTCAGCTGCTGTTGTGCTTTTGAATAATGTTGTTTGCTATTCCCTCAAAAAAAAAAAAAAAAAACAAAAACATTTTTATGGTGTTTTAGAAATTGATTGGTTTTCCATGGACGGATACAGACTAAGATGTGTGACTGCATAGTGAATCAGTCAAATTTTTAACTTTGGTTTGATTTCTTTGTAACTGATGTTGTTTTAGTTTTAAACCAAGTGTCTGTCGGAACAAATTTGAACTTGGGTGGTTATTGAAAGCAGGTGGTTATTACACCAGGTTTCGTAACGTTGTGATTTTTTCTCTGTTTCTTCTGTGTTGTAAGTGCTTTTTTTCTTTTTTGAGCTCTATACTTGTCCAATCAGGGTTTTAGGACTCATCTCAGATAAATATGTGCAAATTACATCATTTTTATATAACTGGTGGGAAGCCAGACAGTGATTAACTCTCTCTGATTATTTGTTTTGAAAATCGCACAACACATTGTAGACCACAGGACAGAGGTAATGACTTGATTAACAATACTTGTTTTGTCTAAAATGGAGCTTTGTTCTTGTTTTGCAGTAGTGAAAAGCTGGCAATGATGCATAACTAAAATATAAAGAAGGCCTTAAATATATTCGCATTGTTCCTGTTTGATGGATTGTACGTGGTCCATGGCAGCCAATCAGGGGGGTTGTTAAGGATTGAAGGGGTACCTAGTATGCACCACACGCCACTTACTTATAATATTAGTAACGTTTTTTTGCACAAAACAAAATGGTCAAAAAATGATCATTTTCCATCCTCATTCTGACCCTCTGTCAGAAATGCTCTGTTTTGGTGCTGCTTCTCCTTTAAGACTTGACAGTAAGCAACCACTGTTTTGACTGACTCTCTGCTCTTGACTGACCTGCCGTCTCACTGCTCATCGCTACTGGGCGGAGCTAAGGAAGTGTTAAGGTAAAGTAGGCATTGATGTGTTATTGTGGAGGTGTTCAGATGCAAATGTCTACTAAAGTTTGACATTACAATGTGAAGGAAGTAGAGAACTAATCGGTTTGACATTTTGGTTATAAAATGCTCTTTTCGTAGTGAGGAGAAAGTTTTGAGTTCTGAAACTTGCAGTTTGCTTTTATAGTAAAATTACATCTTATATGTCAAAAGATCAATGAAAATTTGTTTCCTCATGTCATGACCCCTTTAAGTAAATGTAATCCATCTTCTTTGATGTAGCTACAGTGTGCATTTTTACATTTATGTGAATTGTCACCACATTGTTTTGTATATTTAAGCTATTAATGTAACGCTTCTCAATAACTATTAGATTAACAACACGTTTTGAGGGAAAAAGCACTATTAAAAAAAGAACTGTGATTGATGTAATAGATTTTGAAATACCATAAATGTTTTGCAATGTAGTAATTTTTAACTTATGTTTGCAAATAAAACTTAACAACCTGGCCTACAATGAGACCAGTTAATTGTTTTTTGTTAGTCTGTTTTAGAACTTAAAACTTGAGTTTAGAAGTTGAGTAAGTAAAAGGAATGTTCTGAATTAAATTACAAGCTCTCAAATTATAAATAATTTTGAGTCATTCTTCAATTTGTAAAATTAATAAATGAATAAAAGTAAAAATGGCATTTAAAGTTGTTTATTTGCAATAGAAGTCTATGACTATAGGCATTGTACTAGGATAAACATAAATAAGTAAATAAATACACTTTTGTAAACTTCTGCAATTAATTAAGCCTGAATGGCTTAACAAATAGACTCCATACAAACTATGTTTTAGGACTTACATTGGTGTGCTTTTTAAGATTTAATAAAAATGTAAGATTTGCATACTGAGTTTTGATTGGTCTTTTATCTACCACCTGTTTGCATTTTGAATTGTGATAGATCTTTTCTTTTTGCATACTTAACGATCTACAGAATAATGTCGTTACACTGCGAAGATGTTGTTGTGTCATAATATAGTGCCAATTCACAATATGATTTTGGACTGAATCTCACGTTTGCCCTATATAGTCTCTCAGTGAAAATGTAGCAACAAGAATTTCAATGACATGACAGTTTAAGAGCAAAATTGTGCTTATGCACATTAGGTATAAATGGGCTAGGTAGTTTTTGGTTTAACAAAATAAAACCAGCATGTTTGTTTCTATAAATACACAGAAGCTGAATTCTTATTCACCTACTGTCAGAGTATGCACTGCATTTGATGAAGAACATTTTTTTTTTTTTTTTTTTTAAATAAATGGTTCCCTTTTATTTAATGTTAGGAACTCTGATTCATTTTAGTGAGTCAGCTCTTTTGGACGGTTCACGTAAATGAACTAGCTCATATAAATGATTAACTGATTCACTTGAGCCCCTGCGCAGCAAAGGGACTGTGCCAGAAGTCACTGGTTTTTTTTTTTTTTTTTTTTTTAAGCAAAATATTTTGTTAATTGCTGATTCAATTATGTAAAATATGGTGTTTTCTAGTTTTGATAGAGTATATTATGAAATAATTTATGTGTAATTTAATGTTGTCAACCTATTTGTTTAATCCTTACAAATATTTTGTTAAACCATTTTTTTATTTTTTATTATATATATATATATATATATATATATATATATATATATATATATATATATATATATATATATATTATTATTATTATTATTATTATTTATTTATTTTATTTTTTGTCTGGGAGGAAACTTTTGACTCCTGTGGGGTCAATACTACATTTTTTGTTGTCACTCCTTTTTTAAGTTGATCTTTGGTGTCATGTTGGTAGTGTTCATCACATTCCTCATCATTCAGATGTTCTTCAGTTTGGCTGTCCTTAGAGCTCTGAAGCAGTCAGGACCAGGAGAGAGAGGGAGAGAAAGCGAGAAAAGTGTTTATTGTCATTCTGATAATTACTGTGACCATGGGTATCATATATGCTCCTGACATTATTTCAATATTCTTTCTTTTGAGTGCAAATCCAAATACAAGTACACTCCTTTCTATTGGTTATTCTAGTTTTGTCTTGGGTGGTTTGGTGCAGCCTGTTTTTTTTTTCTCTATCAACCTTATTCCTACACCCCTGATGCTTTGTGTGAAATGTGGGAGGTACTTCCGCTAAGAAGTAAACACAATTTTAGTTGCATCATACGTTTTTTTTCTGTTGCGGTGTTGATCATTCATTCATAAAAGTGTTGATCGTTCATTCAAAAAAGTAGTCTGTTAATTTACCTGATGAACTTTCACCTTTTGCTGACCCTTTATGCTTCGCAGATCTAATGTGTGCTTCTAAATCACTTGCACCTTTATTAGCAACTGACACATAAGTGCCAGCTTTACATGTCATACATTCTGCTTCCAACGGATCTCGGCCTGGACGAAAGCATGGGAATTTTTTGTGCAGATCTTCTGTAAATTTGCATTTTTATTTGGGCATTGTTTCCACTCAGCTGTCATTTGCTGCTACTGTCAAGCAACTGCTTGATGCTGAACACGCGTGTTCACGAGAGATTGTCAGGCAGGAATTAGGCCAATAGTCGCTGCAAGCCTCTTATAATTGACCAATTGGTGTGCGAGAAGGTGGGACTTACAAAGAGGGGTTAAAGCAATGCAAATATGCGCGCACACCCAATGAAGCATTAGACCAGATGCACATCATAATACAACTAAAGCCGAATCCCGGACATTTTCGCCAATTTAGAAATCCTGGCCAGACGCTATTTTAAGGTTAAAAAAAGAGGACATGTCCGGGAAAAAGAGGACGTATGGTCACCCTACATGTTGGTCTTATACATCTGTTTCTCAAACCATTTGTAACATTTGCTGTAACACAGTGTCATCTACTGGATTCTTGAAGAACAACAGGTATTGGTAATTAATGCATACCATCACAGCATTAATCCTTGTGCGACCTTCGGGACATTTTTGTCTTTTTCATTTTTGTTTTTTTCTATCATTTTTCTATCATTTATGGCTAGAGTGGATATAAGTAATTGGCATGATAGACAGATATTCTATAAAATGGGGCAGAGCTCTATTTGGTTCATCGAACAGATGTACCACTTAAAATACATTCGTTGTCCCTGGGTTGCCCGTCTCAAGGGCGCTTTGAAGCCTTTCACGGGTTCTGGGCGGCCGCGTGACGGGTGGCGTCTGCTTCCTGCGGTGGGCTCCACGCCGGGGCCAGGCCGAAGGGGCGGGCTGCGGCGGAGCCAGTGCAGTCACCGCAGGGGGACGACCTTATTTTATAGAAAATGATTTATTTTTCATATGGACAAGGGTTTATAATTTAAAGCCACATGGTTTGCATTAAAATAGTCATATTTTAAAGGGGTTTAATATTGGAAAGTGGCTATAAGTATATATTGGGGAAAAAAATGCCTTCACACCATTCTTATGTCTGCTGCTTTCAATTTTGTTCACAGTGTAAATTACCTGGTATATTAATACATATCTTTTTCCAAAGATCACCATTGCAAAACAATTCAAAAAACAAGTGATCCATGTTGTGAGCCTACTACATGTGATTTGACTTCATTTTGAACACAAGTATGTCTGAGCATTCTGGGAAATGAAGTGTTCTTCCAACGTTCCCCATAAAATTAGTTAAATTATTAAATATAATGAAATACAAATTCCTATGCTGGAATTTAAAACATTGATTTAATATTTAATGTTTCTGGAAATACCCATTGTGTATACAACAGTTAAATGAGTTTCTCTGATTTGCATTCTAATTTATCTCTAGTAAGACATTTGATATTAGGGCAAAAATCATATTCTTGATAATAATTTTTGTATTGTTTTCCAGTAAAAATATCTAAAAATCCTTAAAACAAGATCAATTTGAAACAACACTGCATAAGATATTTAGTCTTTTCAGAGAATGTATTTTTAACATGTGTATTATGTCTTACTGTACTGGCAGAGTTTTTATAGTCCAAACAAGTGAAAAAATCTACCAGTGTTGAAAAAGTAATCCAAAGTATTTTTAGAATACATTACTGACCTTGAGTAATCTAACGGAATACCTTACAAATGACATTTTACAGCATAAGTATTTAAGTATTTT
Source organism: Myxocyprinus asiaticus (assembly GCF_019703515.2). NCBI lineage: Eukaryota > Metazoa > Chordata > Actinopteri > Cypriniformes > Catostomidae > Myxocyprinus > Myxocyprinus asiaticus. The sequence goes on from NC_059383.1 coordinate 34,825,859, forward strand.
CATACTTAAGAGTTTATTGCATCGGACATGAATTTAATGTAATACCTCAAAAGCTTGATGTATCAGAAATATACATTTCAACATGATTTCTCTATGAAAATAATGCACAAGTTGCTTCAATTCAGCAAATACTCATTTTGAAATATCAGTAACAATACACACATTACTGTCCAAAAACCAAAGCATCTCCACGACGCATGCTGGGACGGCTGGGATAAATTTCTTTACTGGGGCAGCACGAGATGGCAGCCGTTTGCCATCGTACAGATCCCTCTCTGTACCCTGGCCAGTCTGCTGTGACAGCCAGTAGACGGAAAGCTTGGCTGCCACCCTCATACACATCTCTCTTTAGACAGGAGAGGGGGATACGTCCATTGTGCTACCTGGCCGGGAAGGAGGAAGAGCGGGTAGAATGGCATCGGCTTCATTCTCGCCATCGTCCTCCAAAAGACGATCATCAGCATCATCCTCCTCGCTGTCCCCCACCAAAGGGGCTGATTCAAAGAGGGGAGGAATATCAGGGGAGACTTCGTCCATGAGATTGCCCCAGCTGCGCTGCCCTTGCAGCTGGGGTGGGGGGTCTTTCTCCGCTGGTGGCAGAGAAAAATAGGGATCCTCATTATTCGATGCCGTAACACGCACCCTCCTTTCCAAAACTCTCCGTACGAATCGGGAACAATTCAGGCAACACTCAGGATTAGTGAGTGCGGCCTGTGCATGCCTGACCCCCAGACAGGCGATACATAGCGGGTGGGAATCCTTTGGCGAGATCACAGATCCACAAGCGCACGGACAGGAAGGATCTTTTCCCTTCACTCTGCCGCTCGGTGAGCCCACAGTTGCCATGACAGAACCCGAACTCAAGAACACAGGAGCAATCTCTAAAAGCCTCCTCACTTGCGAGCATCATTAATCTCACCTGTCCCTCAGATATTCTCTCCAGCTACAACACAGCCATCTCCAATGCACTTGACTCTCACACGCCTATTAAGATTAGACATGTTCCATCTTCTCACTCCTCCACCTGGTTTACTTCTGATCTCCGTGCCCTGAAAACTGCTTGTCAGTGCCTTGAGCACCTCTACAGGGAAACTGGTCTAACCACCCATTCTATTGCTTACACTGATCACTTACAGTTGTGTAGAGCTGCATTAGCCACATTACACTCAATATATTGGTCCTCAATTATTCACAACTCTATTAATAGGCCAGAAACATTATTTTCTATTGTTAACAAACTCATTGACCCTCCAACCTCTTCCGTTCCTAGGTCTTCAGATCTTTGCACCTCTTTTCTGCACTTCTTTCAAGCAAAAATGAACTCCACCTATACAATATTTCCTCCTGCAGTGCCCACACCTCCTCCCCACAACCTTCAAACTGATTTCCCTGCAACCATTTTCTCTGACTTTACTACCACCACACCATCGGAAATTTTAGAATTCGAACATTTTTTAATCTAGCCACCTCGAACCGGCTCCCACTGCCTTGCACCAACACTCTATGTCTGCAATATCAGCACCTATCTCTCACTTTATAAATCAGAGTTTCTGCACTGGTATGGTATCAGTACCATTAAAAACTGCTGCAGTCAGTCCAGTCCTTAAAAAAACTGTTTTTGATTTATCTGATTTAAACTACAGCCCCATTTATAACCTTCCCTTCCTATCTACATTATTGGAAAAAGCAGTTGCCTCACAGTTACACTCCCACCTCCCACCTCTGGCTTCCGTCTTCTTCATAGTACTGAGACTGCTCTAATTAGAGTAACTAATTACTTGCCCACTGCTGCTGATTCTGGTAAACTTACACTGCTTGTCCTATTAGATCTAAATGCAGCCTTTGACACTACATCACAAGGCACACGTCTTTTTCATTTGTCTGCTACTGGTTTCTCTGGTTCTGTATTAACCTTATAAGTCTTTATGTCTTTACTTTATACCTTTCTGTCCGCCAGCATTATATAGCCATCAAACAGTCAAATTCCCCCACCGCTCCAATTTCCCAAGGTGTTCCACAAGGTTGTTTCCTCTGCCCTTTACCCTTCATCATCTATATGCTCCTGCTTGGCAAAATTATTTGTCAATATGGGTTAAATTTCCACTGCTACGCTGACGATACACAACTCTATGTCAGTTCCAAACCCACTGTCCCTCTTCCCTCCACTTCCTTAATGGCTTGCATTGTTGATATCAGGGCCTGGATGACTCACAACTTCTTCAAACTCAATGCCGATAAAAGAGACATTTTCAAATCGGTTCCAACTATCTCATTAGTGTACATTCAAGTCTTGGCCAGACTGTCCGTCACTGTCCGCAATTTAGGTGTCATTTTTTATTCTTCACTCTCATTCACTTCTCACATTTTCTCTCTCTCTCTAAAGTTGCCTTATTCCATCTCTGCAATATTGCTAGGCTCCATCACATACTCAGTTCCAGAGATGCCGAGACCCTTGTTAATGCATTCATCATCTCATGACTTGATTATTGTAACACCCTTTTTTCTGGTCTCCCCAAGAATTTACTCAACAAACTCCAATATATTCAAAATTCAGCTTCCAGGGTCTTACTTATTCATACATTACCCCTATTCTCCATAACCTCCACTGGCTACCTGTATCTTGTCGAATACAATATAAAATATTACTCATCACCTCAAAGCGCTACATGGTCTTACTCCCTAGTACATATCTGACCTCATCCATCCTTACTCCCTTGTTTGCACACTTAGGTCATCTGGCTCTGGGACAGGGCGTTTAGTGTCACTGTCCCCAAATTATGGAACTCTATGCCACAATCCCTCCATGACATCAACACCATCTCTGATTTCAAAGCTCAGCTGAAAACCCACCTTTTCACTACCTGTTTTTCTGATGTGTAACTTTTTTTTCTCTGTTCCCACCTGTATTTTGTTTTGTTTGTTTATTTCTTGAAGTGTAAAGTGACCTTGAGTTGCCAGAAATGTGCTAAATAAAATAAACGTATTATTATTAGTAGTAGCAGTGATATTTACGCTGGGAATGAGCTGGATTCTGTTTCAGCAGCCTTAGACACGAAGGAGCTGAGCTCCTGGAAGCACAGAGAGGGTACCTGCAATCAGGAACACACAGATATACAGCCCATATATCAGCGTAAGTTTCTTTATCTGGAACACGCAGATGCACAAAACTTGAAGAGAGTGTTTGCTTGCTAGAGCTAAACCTTGTCACTGGTATTCACTCCGAACTTGCCGTTGCTATTGTAGTTGTGATCTTCTACTGTCTCTCTTGGATAAATACACAGAACGTTGAAGTCTTATTCTGTTATTGCCACCTGACCTGCCAGCCGGGAACTCAGATTCTTGGAGTGTTACTGATATTGCCTCCTGGAGCAGAGACCAGAACTTGAAGTGGTGTATTCTGTTACATCTCCTACCACTCAGGCTAGAGATTCAGAACGGAGGTGATCTGTTACAGTCTCCTTCAGAGACTCAGAACATGGTGTGGTTGTTTTAAGGATACTTTTATATCTTTTTCATGAGGAGGAGATCCCAATTTGGCGCCTTCCAGTTTTAGGGTGAGGATTGGCTGCTGAAATCAGATGGGGGCACACAGTCCACCCTCTCTTCTCTGTGTAGAACTCATTTGCATATTTTAAAGTGCACAGATCAGTGCCCTTAAAGTTTTATCTTTGCATTATGTCTTTTCCAAACCACTTTCAAAATATCTTTGGCATTATTCTGGATGTATAGAGTCTAAATATAGTTCTAAAAGATTAAATATTACCCGTGCATTCATTTAAACCATAATACTTCAATTTGTGTGAATTGTTCAATGTGTGTGAATTTGTGTGAATTGCTAATCAAACAACTACAATTTACATAAACAGTTCTGTGAACAAATATGAAGTGGATGTGTTGTAGTTGGTGTCCATTTTAGGAGAAAAAGTTTGTTTTTAAAGATTTGTCTTTGTGGCTTATTTGTTTCAGCTTTTGCCATATGGCAATTTAGTGCTGCCTCTGGAATTTTTATGACCATCTTAGCTCAACCTGAGGATGGGGGTTTTGAGATGGTAGCACTAAGAGAGCACATGTGGGCCAATGAGAAGTCCTTTCCAATGTGTTGGAAAATCTGGGCCTTACTTTCTGATGTGTCTGACAGTTGTCCGAGCAGCTTATCTGATAGATGTTTGGCATCTGTTTATGTTGGTTGACCACGATCCAATCAAAATGGAGCCACTTTTAAGCCACTTTTAAGGGCTCTGCCATAAACTGAGATTCCTGGAATTTCAGTTTGGTCCTGCTGTTCATCACACTTAGCAGCGGCAATATCAAATGTTTAATGTTTATCATATTATAATTCAAATCCCAAAGTTTGTTGCTGGGTCCAGATGTGCTTTCATAAATCCGCTCGAATCCACACCCTCCATGTGGAGCTCCTATCCATCAAGCACTCCCTCTGAGCTTTCCTTAGTGTGTAGGCACTTTAAATGAATATTTGGGTTCAATACAAGTTAAGCTTATTTGTGGTATAATGTTGTTTACCACAAAAATATATTTAGAAAATGTAGTCCCTATTTTTCTAAAAAAAAAAAGAAAAAGCAAACATCCAGCAGTGAGGCACTTACAATGGAAATGAATGGGGCTAATTTGTAAACTTTAAAATACTCACTGTTTCAAATGTATAGACACAAGACGTAAACAATATGCATGGTAACATGATTTAGTGTGATAAAATCGCTTACTTACCTTTTCTGTGTAAAGTTATATCCAATTTTACAACTTCTTTGCTATGATGAAAAAATGCCATAAACCCTAAAACCCTGAAACGACTGTAAAAACAACTATTTACAGCTCAAATAATCCACAAGTTTTAACAGAAAAATATAAAATAATAATTAGACTTTGCTGGTCTCGCTGAATGTTGCCCGCTGTAGATTCAAAAGTATTGGATCATTTGAGTCATTTGTTTGGAAACCAGAGTACACTGGAAGTGCTGTGTGTTTCACACTGACGATTCAGTAGAGGGCAGCATTGCAGTTAAACTGCACTGCAGAAAACACTGTCTGAGTATTTAAATGCAATGTTATGTTCACATTGGTGAAAAATTGCACAACTGGGAACTGTTAAAGGAACATACATTTTTTAATGTAATCAGTTCCCAACACTATACATTTTGCCTCTTAAATCAAATCAGGCTTAGAAAATGCTCTTTTAGTTGAGTCCAGGTAATGTGCAAAAAAAAAAAAAAAGAAAAAAAAGAAAAGGCTTGCAGTACAGATCAGGTAAAACCTATGCTTCAAGCCAAACCTGTCTATAGTACCTTATTGGCTCATTCATTTATGTTGGGTGTTGTGATTTCTTCCATTTTACAATAATGTGGCATGTCTCTTCCTTTGTCTTGGGTTGGGAGGAGATTCATTGTTTTGGTTTCATTTGTTTTTCATTTTGCGGGGGGAAGTCCACTATAATCTCCACTGTTTTTGAGCGTGTTCAGCTCAAGGTTGTTGTGACAGGACCAGACAGCCAGCTGATCAACCTCCCGTCTGTATGCAGACTCATCATCGATGACCGTGATGTTGTATGCAAACTTCAGGAGCTTGACAGTGGGGTCTTTTGCAGTGCAGTCATTCATGTACAGGGAGAAGAGCAGTGGAGAGAGAACACATCCATGAGGAGCACCAGTGCTAATAGTGAGGGTCCCGGATGTGAGGTTCCCCAGTCTCACTAGCTGCTGCCTATCTGTCAGAAAGCTGTTATCTTACAGTATCTTATCTTATATTATCTTGTTGCTGTCATGTGACTCAACTTATCCTGAATTACCTTTGTTAACTTTGTCCTTTTTTTATTTTGAAATCCTTTTTTTTTTTTTTTTTTTTTGCCCATATGTAGAGATGAACTAATTTTATTGATGCTTGAAGACTTATTTTACAGATCAACCTGGAGTTAACACTCTAGAACACAGTCTATGATGTCACTAGTGCATTTGCATATCAGCGCTTCATGACCTATCCCTGATACCATTTTTTTTTTTTTTTAAATACAAGTTGCATCTCCTGAACACACCAACTTGGAAGGCAGACTGTCTAGCTATAAGTGACTATATAATTGTAAAAATTGTACACTACAGGGCAGAGGTAATGAGCTGATTAATGAATTATTACCTTTCGATTTCATGAATGTAGCAATGAATTTCAGATGCAATTTATTTAATATATGATATTGTGTTATTGGCTTTTTATTTTTTATTTTTTTTACTCTGTTCAGTCCCAAAATGTTCTAGTACAAATACTTCCTTATTTCTCTCATTTACAGATTCCAGTTTAATCTTTGGATTGCACACAGTGAAGAGATGAACATCTCCAGTGAGGTCTCCTCTACTGTTGAATCAAATTCTTCTGATTACTCATTTTTCATTAGCACCATGGTGGAAACTGATTTTCCCATGCCCTCAGCTGTTTATATCATCAGCTTTCTCTTGAGTCTTCCAACCAACTCCTATGTGATATGGCGTAGTGTAACAGGAACAGGGAATGGACTTGCAGCAGAGTTCTTCAGTCTCAACCTCTCTGTCTGCGAGATCCTCATATGTATCGAAATTCTCTTGATTTTCCTTAACTTAAAATTTCACATTTTCAGCATAGTTTGTTTTTTTCTAGATGGACTAAGCACAACCGGTCGTCCTCTGTTTCAGTGTGTGATCTGTGTTGAGCGTTATCTGGCAGTGGTTCGTCCTGTAACATTTCTGAAGTTCAAACCCCTCAGATACAGAGTGATGTGTTGTGTTATTGTCTGGGTGGCAGGTTTCAGCTCTGGTGGGGTCAGTGCAGTGCTTTTTTATTTGTCCTCCTTTGAGTTGTATTTTAGTCTCTTGTTTGCACAATTCTTCATCTACATCTTCTTTCAGTTGTTCTGCTGTTTGGCTGTTCTCAGAACTCTGAAGCAGTCAGGACCAGGAGAGAGAGGGAGAGAGAGAGAGGAGGAAAACCACATGAAGAGAAGAGCGTTTTGTCTCATTCTAATAAGTAATGTGGCCATGGTTATCATATATGCTCCGTATATTATTTTAGTGTTTCTTTGTAAGATTGCAACACAAAATAATGATACAATATTGTGTATTGGTGCTATTCTTTTTACTTTAGCTGGTTTGGTGCAGCCACTTCTCTTTCTCTACCGAGTGGGGAGACTGCCCTTCATCAAATGTCAGTGATTCTAATTTAATTACTACAGTCTCTATAATTTATCTTCTACCATGCAGCTGCAAGATACAAATCACTACACTTTTAATCTAACTATAAATTCCTGGATGTCAAATTCAAAAGTGTGAAAAGTTTTCTTTCAAAATACTGTTACTTATGTAGTTTTGTTTCACTCTTTTTTTCTTTCTTTCTTTTTATTTATTTATTTATTTATTTTTTATTTATTTATTTATTTTTATTTATTTATTTTTTATTATTTGCAAGTAAAAACACCCAACATCCAACAAAAAATAAAGTTTAAAATGCTGTGCAGGCACTTCTGTAAACTTTATTGAGTTATGACTCACTCAGTAAAGTTTTTTTTTTAGACATTTAATGGATATTAACTGTCTGAACGTACCAATTTGCTAAAACTTTTATAAGAAATGCTACACTACTTCAGAAAGAGCTACTGTCTCTCTCCAGAGGAGAAAACTTTGTGACGTTCATAGTGATTTAGATTTTTTTAATTGTAACTGGCAGCAGACAGAGGAAACATGCAAAATTGCCTAAAAGCCAGGAAAATCATTCACATCTGTTGTTTTGTTTTGGTTTTATTTCGTAGTTCATGTTGTTTTTAATTGAATCCGTGTATTAGAGGAGTATCGGTTTTCAATATTTTGAATGAGTTAGTTTATACTTAGGTGGTTATTGTTTTGGGGTGTGGGGAAATTCTTATGACACATTATCCTGTTGCTTTTATTTCAGCTGATGCTCGAATGATGTTTGTAAATCTATAGCTTTGTCTTAGTTTCTATATTGATGTTTGTTTGTTTGTTTGGACAATTTGTAGAGATGATCTACAGTACCAGACAAAAGTTTAGATGCCACCCATTCTTTATTATTACTATTTTCCATATTTTGTAAAAAAAAAAAAAAAAAAAAATAGGAAAGTCATTAAAACTATATGAAATAATAAAAAATGTAAGTATGACAGTTATCTAGTGAGCAGTGATTAAGTGAAAATATACTTGGAATCCCTTCTATTTTTTCTCAGCCATGAATGTGAAATCAAAACTATCTGATATTTTAGATTGTTGAAAGAATCCTCTCTTTGCCAATATCTCAAGAAACTTGTGATGCTTTTTCCAACAGTCTTGGAGTTACCATATATGCAGGGCACTTGTTGGCTGCCTTTCCTTCATTCTCAGGTTCAACTCTCAGGTGAATGAATGAATGGATAAATAATGAAATGAAATGAAATGAAAATTAGTTTAACCAGATTTTAGTTTTCTGAAGGAAAAGGTAGAGTTTGTATTAGAGTTTGTAAGTCCAGATCAAGATCATGAGAAATAAATTCAGTGTGTCCTTGCATTGCATTTATTGTCCCTTTTGTTCAGATGAACCATCTTGTTCTGGTTTCTCTCTAAGAGAACAAAGCTGTCCTTTTGAAGCAAATATGATATCACTTAGTGTATTTGCATGTACAGTATCAACGCTTCAAGATCCATCTCAGATTATAAGTGCAAGTTACAACATCATCTTACAAGCCAGGCCAGCCTTAATAGGGTTCAATGGGATAAAGGCACACCTTTACATTTTATTTTTATTTGTATTTTTTTCTTTACAAAGTGTATCACGATTAAAAAAAATGAAATAATTTATTTTGATAAAATACTGTTGGAGCAACATAATTTATGTAAAAAAAATTAAATTAAATAAAAATAAAAACGGAATTTTTTATTTTATTTGTATATATATATATATATATATATATATATATATATATATTTTATTTTATTTTTTATTTTTTTATGTAAAGGTGATGAGGGAGCCTTAGGCAAATAATTTTGAGACAGCAAGACTTTTTTTGAGTAACAAATTAAGATAATGCTTCTTCAGAATAACTATGTCAGAAAAAAATCACATTTGACATTTTATAATATCTCAAGTATTGTGTAAACAAATTACTGTAATCTCAATTGGGACTGGATCAATCAGTATGAGCCCACTTTGAAAAATTGTCATTGCAAATCTATTACCCCACTTAAGAAAAACAATATTTTACGGGGGCCATTAGCCCCTGCAACAGGAGGGATTTTTATCCCAAATACTATAATTTCACTTATTGGACAGTTATTGAAAACCTTTTGATTTAATCACCAGAAACAAAACTGAAAATGACAAATTAGTATTTCTTAAAGGTGCAGTATGTAAGATTCAGAAACCCTTGTTATTAATGACACCTGTGGCCGTTAAGTGAACTGCAGCCAGCTACCTGTTGCTCGTGTTCGCACACACACTCCATAAGGACGCGAGCAAGCATCGACCAAAACAATGACGTAACATACAAAGAGGCTGAACGTGATTCACGGGCATCATGCTGACAGATGAGGTAGCATAATTAAAATTACACAGTTATGATTGTTTTACTACAAACTTTGAGACTGTATGTTATATTTGCTCCAGTGCTGGAACAGGGCTAAAACAAAGTGTGGATATAGGTCTGACTATGCGAGACTGTAGTTTGATTATCGATGCGCTATTGTTCTATAATAATAGAATGTATATATTTTCTGTATAACCAAGTTACGTTACACTAATGAATGGGTCTTTTTGCATTATCCTGGACATTGTCTAGCATTCATTTCATGTGTTATTGTAGTTTACCTTGCTGAATAATTACAAATTAACATTGACATTAACCTGACTTTTAGTATAAAGAGAAGATCGTTGAAATTATTTGAAAGTTACGAAGCAAGGTAGCTTGCAATTCGTCAGCGTTAGCAGGCAAGATTAAGTTAGCTAAAATTACACAGATCAATCCTTATGGCACTATATTTCACATGCTTTGCAGTTATGTAAGCTTACCTGCCCAATAAGAAGAATGCCAATTCAGGGTCGGTTTTGATCACCAAAACCGAACGAAGGTCCCTCCAGCCCATGGGGCTACGAGCCCACTCTACTAGGAGTGTAGCGGCCTCCTGGGCCCTGACCAGTGGCGCCTCTTAGGCAGACATCTGCAGAGCAGCGGGCTGGGCAACACCCAACACCTTTGCGAGGTTCTATAATCTCCGCGTTGAGCCGGTTTCGTCCCGTGTGTTGTCAGGTCCAAACAGGTAAGTTTCAGGAAAGCTGGCCAGGTGTACCGCTTGCGCATAGCACCTTTCTCCTCCCATGAGGTGAAGATGTGCACTTTTGACTCCCAGTCATGTTCACAAGTTGTGATCCCTGGATGACTTTCCTCCTTAGCCCAGTGGCAGACACGTTTGCGGAGAAACTCCCTGCTGGCACAGTACGTGTGCTAATTAGGCCCTGTACTGAGGTAGGTGCTCCACATGTGGTGGAAGAGCCATGAGCCTTTGGAACTCTGCATTGATCTAAAACAAAAAATGATGGATATTATACCCTCAATCAAAGTAAATGCAACAGGCCTTGGCATGAATACAATCTCAGTTTTAACAAAGTAACCACCGAAGCATGCCTTTACAATGGCCGAAATATCAATGCACAAAAGAAAAACTAATTATGACCAATTCATTCATAAAAGCTTGATCTTACACTGACTAAATCAAGATACAGACTTTAAATCAATTCAGTTCCATTATTACCTCTTTCTGTTGGAACAGTGCAGGCCATCTGTCCTTGAAGTCCCTAATGCTGGGTTCTCGGTTTACCACCTCCTGTCATCTGTAGCCAAAAGTGTGAGTCATTTTGTCTGTGATCACCCTTTCGTTGTTCCTTCTCGTGATCTCTTTCAAAAGTTCAGGTCTCTCCTTTTCAAGTGTGTCTTAAGGCAATAGTCCCACATATTGAAAACTTTGTTGGCTGTTGCAATTGTTTCTTTCTGTCAATACTGGTTGCAAAGAGACCTCCTTCCAAATGTAATTTCAATATAAATCAGGTGGGGAAAAAATCCATTTCCCTTTTTCTATGTACAATTGAACAGGAACACTGGAATTTTTACACAAAAAAGGCCTGTATTGGGTGCCCCATCAATTACATTAAAATGAATTTTGAAGGTGGGGAGAATATATTAGTGAGCACTGCTTTCAATGTATATCTTTTTAAAATGTTTGAGGTCGAGGGCAGCAGGATATTTGCAAATATTTACTTTAAAATATATTAAAAGGTAAAAAGCCTTGTTTTTGCATGTTCTCTGTTGGAGGCTCAGTTTTCAGGACAGTTCACCTTTCAGGGTGTTGTTTTTTATAGATTTGTCTGATTTAAAAGGCAGATCAAGCTGGCATGAGTTACTAATATTTGAGCTTCACTTTTACAAAACTATTAGAAGTTTGAAATACAAGTTAAAACAGTTACGTTATCCACATGACTTGCACTTCACTTTTAATATATCTGTTGAAATTACTTTAAGTCCATCTAGGCCTATATTATTCACTTCAGAACACCCTGTCCTGTATATACAGCCACAAGAAGGCCTTGTCAATAGCATGGTAGCACAATATGCTAGGAGTAGAACTTACCTTAGGTAGTCCAATGAGCCTTGTGTCAAAATCTAAAGTAGCTAACCATCACTCTGGAAAAAAGAAAATTAAAAGACCATTAAAATTAGGGAGCAAGAATTTCTGTGTTAAGCTTAAGTTTTGTGCGTTTAATCAGAGCAGTGTTTCCCCTACATTTTTTTTTTTTTAATTAACCACTAGCCAAACACGGGTAAAACATGGCATGTAAATCCTTCATCCCATAGTATGATAGGTTAGCTAACCTGGATCCGATAGTACAGTATGACATGCTTGTGCTCTTGCTCCATTTCAGTACAGAGGCTCCCAAACTTATTACCAAATGAATGGATATTTGTAGTTATTTTTGGCATATCTGGGGGTTTGGCGGGGGTTGTTCTACGGGAAACACTGCAGTGTTAACGTTAAACATCGCTTTCAGAAAGCACAACCATTATGACAAAATTAGCCTACACCTTCCATATCACCATGGCCGCGAGTATAAACGGAGCTGCGTGAGCTGTGCCCTGCACTGGTTTGATGGCAAGCTAACGTTAACCATACCGAGCTCCGATTTGCTGCTAATGTGCTCAAAAGCAGTTACAGTACACAACATAAAATACAACTCAAGTTGCTGAAGTATAAAAACTAGACTACCAGGCTATTGTTACTATAAGCGTTACACGTCATAATGTTTCTTAAAACCGTCAAAATGCATAAACTTTTACACCAATTTTAGAAGTGCTAGACTAACATCTAGCTAGCGTTAACGTTACCATGACTTAACGATAGCTGGTTTGATTCAGCAAGTCTGAAAACTTAAACACAATTTGGCCAATTCAGTTGAAAATAATAGATTAATTCATGACAAATTTTAATTTTGTCTTGCATTACTAGTAGAGTTAGAATTAAGTCTCATGCGTTTACCTTCTTTACGAGTTACCGTATCTTGATATGAGAAAATTGTGGTTGTATTGCAGGTGGAAAAATATGGAAAGGAGGTAGACGTCATTATGTCAGACGTACAGTACTAAGAGAAACCTAATTGACCACTTTTAATGAAATTAGAATAGCAGGTTAAGGGAACAAAGTGTATTTTCAAGTTTATATAATCCACAGAATTAGACTGAAATCACTAAATCAGAAAGCTGAATGAGTCTCATTCAAAAATTTACATTACTTCAACTACTGCTCAAGTACACTTTTTACATTGTAGTTTTCAGTTACAGATGCCATTGTAGAAATTCACTATTCACATTCAGCCATGATTTATTTAATCCAAGCATGAAAGTGTCCAATAACAAGATGGTTACTGAGTTTAAGGGAGTAGTATTCAGCTGGTCATGTGATTCTAAAATGGCAGCCCCCATGAGGGCGCCCCTGCCCCATGTAGAATAAAACAGCTTTTAAATGGTTACTAATATGACTAGAGTACGCATCTCATGTAAGTGCACATGATTTTATACATATATTTCAAAATTACAATTAAATTCATTAGGAGTAAAACTTTTTTAATGGGGGAAAATTTACCGAGTGCACCTAGTAGTGCTATTTAGAACAGCATTTTGAAAATGTGAAGACAAGATGATGGAAACAGAACATTTCTCTTTCTATTATGCGTTATTAAAATAAGCTTTCACTAATTTTATTCTGCACAGTCCTGGAATGTTCTGTTCTGATTGATAAACACTTCACGCAGTGAAGAGATGAACATCAGCCCCACTAATCTATCAAAATCTTCTGATTTGTTATTTTTCAATGGCACCATTATGAAAACTGATTTTCAAATTCAGCATTATATACTATCATCAGCATTCTGCTGAGATTTCCTACCAGCTCCTATGTGATATGGCTTATTGTAACAGGAAGAAGGAATGGACATGCTTCAGAGTTCTTCAGTCTCAACATCTCACGATCACTGTCTTTCATGTCTGGGCACTGCTCACGCAGAGACAGCATTCGTGGATGGTCATGTTCTCATTGCGAGGACATGTCAACGGCAACGATGCGGTCGCGGCTCGCCTTCGTAAGAAAGCAAGCCACCCCAGAGGCTCCCCGCTTTGGTCCTTTTACCCACGGGTATGAGGTCAGCGCGGCTAGCACTGGGGGCGATTTGGGGACCCTAATGGGACCGCCTCCGCCAGGTATCCCCCGCAGACCTCCCATTCCCCAGCACACTCGTCTGCCCCGATCGGGCTTCCAGATGAGTCCGCCGGCTCGTCTCACGGCAAGTTCGACCTCTTATTCGGAGCCCGCAAAAGTGATGAGCTCTCGAGCACAGCATCGGAGAGCGGGCTCGTCCAGTCGGACGCGGAAGCCTCAGCTGGGCTGCTCCCTTCAGGGACGATTGCCCAGTCACAGGCTGACGCGGAGATGACGACATGCTTTCCCGGGCAGCCGCGAGCGTCGGCTAGAGTGGAACCCTCTGCTCTTCCCTGAACCCTCGTGGCTCGATGATTGGTTCCTGGGCTCGCGGCGCCGCTCAATGCCACGCCCCGCCCCCGTTCCTTTCTTCCCGGAAGTGCACGAAGAGCTGACAAGGTCGTGGGAGGCACTTTTTACTGCCCGGTCCCGATCTTTTCAGCTTCACCGCCCTCACTACCCTCGATGGTGGGGCAGCCAAGGGCTATTCGAAATCCCCCGGTGGATAAAGGTGCTCGTGGTGCACCTATGCCCGCAGAACGCCGCCACCTGGCGCGGGTGCCCAAAGCCCCCATCCAAGGCCTGTAGGTTTATGTCGTCTCTGACGGCCAAGGCCTACGGTGCCGCTGGACAAGCCGCCTCCACCCTGCATGCCATGGCTCTCCTGCAAGTCCACCAAGGCACTAAAGGAACTGCACGTGGTTAGTTCCGCCCCGGGATTGATGCAGGAACTGCGCTCGGCGACCGACCTCAATCTCCGAGCAATGGAGGTCATGGCGTGGTCTCTCGGGCGGACGATGTCCACATTAGTGGTCCAGGAGCGCCACCTTTGGCTCAACCTGGTCGAGATGGGTGAGGCCGACAGGACATGATTCCTTGCTGCCCCATCTCCCAGGCTGGCCTATTCGGTGACACCGTCAAGGACTTTGCCCAGCAGTTCTCGACGGTGGAGCAGTAGATAGAGGCTATCCGGCATATCCTGCCCCGGCACAGCTCAAGATCCCACACCCCGTCTACTGGGTCACGTATCCGGTGTGCATGGCCGTTATCACGACCACCGTCCACCACTCTATTTGGCAGGTTTGGCGCTTCAGCGGCAGTCTCCCGCCCCTGAGTGCCCAGCTGTGGCACAAATCCGCCCCCGATGTGACAGTCTCCACGGGTCACGAGGAAAGGCCTCTTCCTCCCCATCCCAGGCTGTTCCGGGAGTGGTCACAAGGAGCCAGGTAAGTGCTTTGATGTCCTTAGATGTCCTCAGCACGGCCACGACATGGTGTGGCACCTCGAGTGAGGAAGGATCTTCTTTCTCAGGGACGGGGCACCCTCTGGCACCCACGACCAGACCTCTGGAATCTCCATGTCTGGCCCCTGGACCACCTGCAGTGGTAGACATGATCACTCAGGCTAGGGCCCCCTCTATGAGGTGCCTGTATGCCTTTAAGTGCCGTCTGTTCGTTAAGTGGTGTTCTTCCCAATGGGAAGACCCTCAGAGATGTGCAGTTGGATCAGTGCTTTCCTTCCTGCAGGAGAGGTTGGAAGGGAGACTGTCCCCTTCCACCTTGAAGGTGTACGTTGCCGCCATAGCAGCACACCACGACGCAGTCGACAGTAAGTCCTTAGGGAAGCACGACCTGATCATCAGGTTCCTAAGAGGTGCCAGGAGGCTGAATCCCCCCAGACCGCGCCTTGTTCCCTCATCGGACCTCTCTGTAGTTCTTCAGGGTCTACAGAGAGCCCCCTTTGAGCCTTTGCAGTCAGCCGAGCTTAAGGCACTCTCCTTGAAGACTGCCGTCCTGACTGCTCTCACTTCCATCAAGAGGGTAAGAGACCTGCAAGCATTCTCTGTCAGCGAAACATGCCTGGAGTTCGGTCCGGGCTACTCTCACGTGATCCTGAGACCCCGACCGGGCTATGTGGCCAAGGTTCCCATGACCCCTTTTAGGGACCAGGTGGTGAACCTGCAAGTGCTGCCTCAGGAGGAGGCAGACCCAGCCCTGTCGTTGCTGTGTCCGGTGTGCGCTTTACGCATCTGTTGGGATCGCACGCAGAGTTTTAGGATCTCTGAGCAGCTCTTTGTCTGCTCTGGTGCACAGTGGAAAGGAAGCGCTGTCTCCAAGCAGAGGATCGCCCTCTGGCTCATTGATGCCATAACTATGTCATATTACGCCCAGGACATGCCGCCCCTGGTAGGGCTACGAGCCCATTCTACCAGGGGTGCCTCTCCAACAGACATTTGCAGAGCAGCAGGCTGGGCAACACCCAACACCTTTGCAAGGTTCTACAACCTCCGGGTGGAACCGGTTTTGTCCCAGGTAGTGGCACGCAATACAAGCGGATAAGCCCGGGAAATCCGGTCGGGTGTATCACTTGAACATAGCGCCTTCCACCACCTTTTGAGCTGAAGACATACGCCATTAATTCCCAGTAGTGTTCACAAACTTTGTTCCCTGGTTGACTTCCTCCGTGCCCTGTGGTAGTCGAGTTTACGGAGAGACTCGCTGCCGGCCCAGTACACGTGCTAACTAAGAGTCCTGTTCTGTGGTAGGTGCTCCGCATGTGGTGGTTCCCTGTAAGGCTAACCCCATGCGATATATATCTTCCGCTTGTTCGTTTCCCTGTTGGCAAACTGCGTCTTCCTTGGGCAGAGCCCCTCTACCCCAGTCTCCATGTTTGTAGTAACTCCTCTCCTGTTGGGTAGGATCTACCTTGAAGACTATCCAGATGGTCGGAAAGACCATGTTACGTATTTTTCCACTTAATTACCCCCCCCCCCCCACCCTTGGGCGAGGTGTGGTCTCCGCGGTGTCTTCCCCTTGGGAGGGACAACCCCCGACTAGACCTGGCAGCCCAGTCGGATAATCCCCCTTCTTTTTTAGGGAGTGGAAAAAAAGAAGGGGAAAAGAGGCCACGACTGGGTTAGCCTGTCTCTATCTTTTGGGTAGTCGACTTGTCCCCAAAGGGCCGTTCGACACTCATAACTATGTTGGGGGAAGTTACGTGTTGACCTGGTGTGCTGGCTATGAGGCACACAGTAGTCTGCCCACCACACACCGCCAGTTCCCATAAAACAGTTCAGCCAATTGTGGCATTTCTTATAGGGACCCCTAGTGTCAGTACATTGACACAACGTCAAGTGAGTGACAGATAGGGAACGTCATGGTTACTTGTGTAACCTCCGTTCCCTGATGGAGGGAACGAGACATTGTGTCCCTCCTGCCGCAACGCTGAACTACCTGCTGAAATGACCGGACCTTATATCGGCTCCTCAGCATAAAACCTGAATGAGTGGTTGCATACCAACTCCTTTTATACCCATATGTCCGGGGGAGTGGCATGCAAATACCACTCGCCAATTTTCATTGGCCTTTTATCAAAGACCAGAGGTGTCTCGGGCTCCCAAGAATGACCCCTAGTGTCACTACATTGACACAACGTCTCGTTCCCTCCATCAGGGAATGGAGGTTACACAAGTAACCATGACGTTTTCTTACATTGGCCGGTTTGGTGCAGCCTCTTCTCTTTCTCTACTGGGTGGGGACACTGTCCATCAAATGTCAAAAATTCTAATTTAACTAGCTACTAAATTCTCTATAATCTTCTGCCATCCAGCTGCAATAGATAGTCATGGAAATAGTCACCAGACTGGTTAACTACTGTATTAAAATATTGATGCAACAAAAATTTAAAATATAAGTGATAACAAGATAACAAAGATTAACTTCTATTTTGTTAAATGTAAATACAAGAACTCTTATGCAAATTAAAACACCCATGTATCTGAAGAACAGAAGTGTTCATTTATGTTTTACATTGCTTTTAAATATATTGTTGGGATTTGGTCTAGGGTTAAATGTACAAAAAATGCAAATAAGCTTGCTCGCATACATCACTAAATAAACTGCCAAATTTTCCTATAACCTTACAATTGTTTGTGCAAACAATTTTCATTTTTTTCTAAGGAAAAAGTACATATTTGCATTATAGGCAACAGTTTGTTTTGCATTGTTGACAAGCTACTGTATACAAGCTGCTCAGAATTGATAGTAGTAGTTAAATAGATTCATGTCTATATTTGCCATGAAAATTATTTCAATTACAGTGACAGCATCACACTTGAACACATTTATACCAAATACTTATAATGAAATTTAACATGCACTAATCTGTAAAATGGAATCATTATGATCATCTAAAAGCATAATCATAAACAGTGGTATTTAACAGGATTTACCATCATTTTTATTTGACTTCAAAAAAGGATATAAAATGTTGGGCAAGTAAATCCAGGAACATTATTGAGCAATGGTGTTGTTGTTGTTTTTTTGTTTTTTTTAAATGGTTCATTAAAATCACCTGTCTGAATGTGCTAATTTGCTAAAGTGAATGGGACTTATACTGTACTTATGAATAGAAAAAGCTACACTATTTCAAAAAGAGAGGAGCTACTGTTTTGTTCCGCAGAAATTTCGTTTTGTAGCATAAATACTTTCAGTTAGCTACTCCTTGACACTTTGTGACATCAATGCTGTAGAGATTTTTTGTTTTAACCCAAGGATGCAAGACCCTAAATACCTACACAAATGCATAAAGGGGGTCAAAAGGACCTGAAGAAGCCAGGACCAGGAGAGAGAGGGTGAGAGAGAGAGAGAGGAAGAGGAAAACCATACAAAGAGAAAAGTGTTTTATCTCATTCTATTAACTACTGTAAACATGGTCATCATATATGCTCCGTATATTATCTCAGTAATCCTGCTCTTACTTTATATGAAAGCAATTAAAAATACTGACACACTCTTTTCTATTGGTTATGCTTGTTTTGGGTGGTTTGGTGCAGCCTGTTCTCTTTCTGTACCGATCGGAAAACTGACCTTCATCAAAAGTCAGTAATTTTACTACTCTTTTTAAGCGTCAATACAATTAGAAAGTTATGGGAATAGTCGCCTAACAGTTTAGTAATTGTTTCTTGATGATAAAAGATTATAAAAGATTTAAGAGCTTCAAGTTACATAACAGAGTACAAGAACTGTTCTTAAGAATGTTCACTTAACCATACATTGAGCCCAGTTTCAATTGTCGAGTAATGATTGTGAAACTGTAGCTGAATGATTTATCCAAGCATATCAAATTGTTAAAATAAATCAGTTCTGCTTATGCTACTTTCCTGCTTGCTTTACTTGAAAAGCCTTAGAAAAAAAATAAAAAAAAATAAAATAAATAATAAACAGCTGAGCTGCCGTCATACTACTGAAGTACACAAAATGTTGTTGCCAAAATGGTCTCATACTATATGTACAGAGCACACGAGTCGACATGTGAGCCACAAATGTCAAGCACCACAAAATTGCAGTGATAAATGTAACAAACCACATAATCCACAATCACGTAAGTAAGGGATAATGTACAGTAAGACAGTTGTTATCGCACAGTAAACCCTAACAGAGTGATCAGGACCGGAGAGGAGAGGCCTTGTATCACCCTGAAGGGGTTTATTTTGCGATAACAACCGACTGACTGTACATTATCCCGCTTATTACATGGCTACTAACCAAATAAATACATACATGGACATAAAATATTGATTTTCATTGAAATTATGTAATCTGACAAGAAAGCGTTAGAGTTCTGTTGGTGTTTATTGTGTAAAAATTACTGTCTGACTCCTCAGTAATCAGCCTGTTACAAGACTACTTGCCAAATAATCAAATAAATGGACATGAAACATTGATTTGAGTTGAAATTATTTTATTAGCTTACTTGTAGAGATCACACAATGAGCCAAGAAACAGGAGAGACATCTTGCAGAACCCGGATGAGCAGTCTGATACATCTTAATCCCCAGATGTGCGGTAGTTACAGAGCAATATCAGACTGCTGAATGGCACCATTGACTAATCAGAATCGAATACTCCACAGAGCCATGTAATATGTTTCAGAAGATCAGGCTGGTTGTTGCATTGGTAACTGCTTTTTAGTTAGTTACTCTCCAAAACTGTTGCTTTCCAAATTACGATGATGGTATATTATAGCTTAACATAGTAGACATTACAACACAAGTCATTTGTCAAGTCATAAAATACTTAATAGCAAAATTAGAGGAATATTGCATTATCTGATTTTTACAGCTTCTGCTAGCAGAGAGCAAAAAAACGTCTTTGTTTTTGCATGCTATATTTGGCCAAATTTGCCACCTGTCATGCTGCTCAATAAACCAAGGTCATGCTATACTCACTCCTGTCATTCAAACAAAACCAATAATTTGCAGTGGCCACAACAGCACAGGTTTCATATTAGACTTAAACTCAAAACTGTCAAGTTCTCATTGACTGCAACTACATACAGTGCTAAAGCAGTGTTGATTTTATCCAATTTGCCTGTCTATGTAATGGAGTGGGGTCATATCTTGATTTATTGTTTTTGCATGTTCACTACAAAGTCTAACAGATTAATTCACATGACATTTCAATTATGAATCCACAGTTGCTCCATGCAAGGCTTCTCAGCAAGTGCATGTCAACATTTTGCCCAACAGCTTGCAGGTATTTAGTGTATGATATCAACACTGTAGGCAAGGCTAGGCTTATCTATAGAGCACATTTCATACACAATGGCAATACAAAGTGCTTTACAAAAAATTTATAAAGAAAATACAAGATATATATATATATATATAAAAAAAATGCATTTTAAAACCAATTAAGAACAAGAAATAAGAATAAAAATAAATAAAATAAGTTTAAAAAGGTAAAAATTCTAAAAAATGTATAAAACAGAAAAATAATACAGAAATAAAATGATGCAGTGCAATCAGTAAGTGCAGCACAGTGCTCAGTTAGTAAATGCACAGATAAACAGATGTGTTTTCATTCTGAACTTGAATGTGGCAACTGTTGGAGCACACCTGACTTCTGGAAGCTGGTTCCAGCTGTGGGTTGCATAATAGCTAAACACTGTCTCACCATGTTTTGAGTGAACCCTCTATATTTCTACAGCTACAGATCTAACATTACCTTACAAAACACATCAACTGGGAAAGCAGTCAGGCCAACAATAGGTGACTACAACTCTAGCTGATATTTATTTATTTATTTATTTATTTATTTATTTATAATGGCATGGATCAATCCATCATTGCAGATTACAGGACTTGTTTGGACTTTATTTTTGTTTAAGAGTAGAAGAGATGTTGGCATTGTTACACGTATACTGTAGTATATTCTGTTACAGGAAAGAGTTCATGTTACATTTGCGAGTCACGTGTATTTATTCAGTGTCATTTTGAATAGTATTTTAAAGAGGGAGGACTAAGACACTCAGATTACACTGGGAACAGAACTTTTTTTTATTTTATTTTATAATGTGTTCTGTTTAGAGTAATTTTATAGGATACTTTTTACAGTTCCAGACCATTCTGGTGGACTAACACTTTCTTATTTCTCTCATAGATCACAGTTCAATTTTTTTATTGCACACAGTGAAGAGATGAACATCTCCATTGAGATCCCCCTCACTGATGAATCGAATTCTTCTGATTACTACTTTTCTAAGCCATCTGCGTGGAGCATTACTTTAAATAGCATCTCATTTGTCATCAATGGTCTGTTGGGTCTTCCTACCAACTCCTATGTGATATGGCTTATTGTAACAGGAACAGGGAATGGACTTGCAGCAGAGTACTTCAGTCTCAGCCTCTCAGTCTGTGAGATCCTCTACAGCATGTGTTCTTTCTTGCCTCTTCTCGTCTATGAATTTCCATCTCTTTTGATAGCTGTGTATTTTTTAATAGGACTACCCACCATTGGTCGTCCTCTGTTTCAGTGTCTGATCTGTGTTGAGCGTTTTCTGGCAGTGGTTCATCCTATAACCTTTCTGAAGTTCAAACCCCTCAGATATAGAGTGTTCTGTTCAGTTATTGCCTGGGTGGCAACCTTTGGTTTTCTTGGGGTCAATGGACTTACTTTGTTGTTATCCAATTTTAAGTTTTACTTAAGTCTCTTGTTTGCACAGTTGTTTCTCTTCCTCTCAATTCAGTTGTTCTGCTGTCTGGCTGTTCTTAGAGCTCTAAAGCACTCAGGACCAGGAGAGAGAGGAAAAGAGAGAGTGGAGGAAAACCACATGAAGAGAAAAGCATTTAATATCATTCTAATAAGTACTGTGACCATGGTTATCATATATGGACCGATTGTTATTTCAGTGCTTCTCTCTTTCAATTCAACACAAAATACTGAGCTGAGTTTTAATATCAGTGACATTTTTTTTACTTTGGCTGGTTTGGTGCAGCCTTTTCTCTTTCTCGACCGTGTGGGAAAACTGCCTTTCATCAAATGTTAGTAGTCTATAATACATAGATAATTTCTGAATACTTAGTTCCAATTGCCTGGAATGAATGTAAAATACTTGAATATCACCTAATAAAGTTTCAAGTTTCAAGTTTATTATCATCCCTTTCAGGAAATTTGGTTTACAGTAGAGTTTTGAGAAGACACCATAGATATGTAAAAAAAAAAAAAAAAAAAAAAGAAAAGAAAAAATGCAATAATACAATAAAACATACAAAAATCACAATCATAAAATTCTGTTCTATATAATAAATCAATTACAAACCTGAGCTTAAAAACCTGAACTGCCCTTCTTCCAATATTTATTCTGCTAGTTCAACATTCTAATCGCTATTGGAATAAAAGAGTTTCCCACTCTCTTGGAATGTATCCTGAGAGCTCTAAAACATTGACCAGAGGGCATAAATACAAACTGACCCTTAAAAGAATGGACAGGACAATTTAAAACGGCCTCCCCCTTCCTTAAAATTAAAGGAACACAAAGGTGAACAAAGGTGTCATTAAACACAGACAGTTTAGTCTGGCTTGCCCCCAATGACCTTACAGGCAGCATTTACCAATTTCTGCAGTCTGTTTCTATTAACAAGACTCAATTGGCCAAACCAAGCCACCATACAAAATGTTAACACATTCAATATAATTGTGATATACTGTATGATGGGGTCTCAGAAATAGAGCAAGAACTACAAAACTTTTTATACAGAAATAGGATATTTAATATGTTGTAAATGATGGCTTAGATTGTCTTACTAAGCATTCAGTTAATTGTTAATTACTGCCTTCTTCATGCTTGTACATTAAGGGTCTTTTGCAGGGTTGGGAATTAATGGAATACATGTAACGGGATTACATATTTAAAATACAAAATATAAGTAACCGTATTCCACTACAGTTACAGTTTAAATCATTAGTAATTAGAATACAGTTACATTCAAAAAGTATTTTACATTTAGCAGATGCTTTTATCCAAAGCAACTTACAGTGCCCTTATTACAGGGACAATCCCCCTGGAGCAACCTGGAGTTAAGTGCCTTGCTCAAGGACACAATGGTGATGGCTGTGGGGATTGAACCAACAACTTTTGACTTATCAGTTCAGTGCTTTAGTCCACTACACCACCACCACTCTAGTCCAATTTTGATTACTGAAGAGATTACTTTGCATTTTATTGTCATTTGTTTCATTTAATATTTAGTCCTTTCAGATGGAAAACATTTATACATATAAATGATGTGATCCAAAGTGCATTTGAACAGCGGTGAAACACTTTCTTATGATGTGTTACATTCATACGAGCAGACAGAGAAGTAAGTTTGAAGTAAGTTTGGAGCAGAAGAAATAGAAATAAACCTTGTGTAAATTGTCAGCTTTACGCTAAGTTAAAATGCTATTTCTAGCCATTTTACATGCACGTTACCAGGCACGATCATATTTTTTAATCAAGATTTTATTTATTAAAATAATTTTTAACATGTGTATTTTGTCTTACTGTACTGGCAAAGTTTTTATAGTCAAAACAAGTGAAAAAATCAACCAGTGCTGAAGAAATAATCCAAAGTATTTAGAATATGTTACTGACCTTGAGTAATCTAACGGAATACATTACAAATTACATTTTACAGCATGTATTCTATAATCTGTAGTGGAATACATTTCAAAAGTAACCCTCCCAACCCTGGTCTTATGACATTCAAAAAGTTGTAAATTATGACTAAGATAGCCTTACTATTAATGATAGGGGAAGAGAAGACCACCTTCCTATGTCTTTTTTAAAGGTGTCAAGCAAGGAGTTACATTTTTTTGTAAAGATGGTAGTGAATGACTTGGCAATATATACCCATAAATATCTAAATCCCTCCTGAGTCCAGCTGAAGGGAAAAGATGCAGAGAAAGCATATCTGCTGAAAAACTGATAGGGAGCATTTCACTTTTTTTTAGATTCAGTTTATAATCAGATATATGTGGGGTTGGAAATATATATAAAAGGATTTTATCTGCAGAAATAGGGAGATTATGGTCAATTTCAAGCCGAGCGATGCCCACAAACTTTTCTTCATTACGTAACCAGATGGCCAGTGGCTCGATTGCCTGGGAAAATAGTAAAGGGGAAAGAGAGCAGCCTTGGCGTGTGCCACGTGAAGCAGAAATGGTTTAGACTTTGACACATTAGTATGCACGTATGCTACAGGGGAAGCAAATAACAACCGGATCCATGATATGAAATTAGTACTCAATTTTTTTTAAGATGCTCCATTCAACCCTATTGAAAGTCTTCTCAGCATCAAGGGACAAGACAACCTCAGTGTCAGAGCAAGGAGAGAGGATGATGTTAAGAAGCCTTCTAGTGTTATAAAAAGAATGTCTGCCCAGCATGAAAACTGTCTGGTCAGGAGAGATCAGGGCAGGCATCACCTGCTGAAGGCGATAAGAGAATATCTTAGACAAGATTTTTAAATCCACATTTAGCAGAGAGATTGCCCTGTAACTACTACAGAGGAAAGGGTCTTTGTATTTTTTAAGTAACAACAAAATAGATGTCTCAGATATGGTAAGTGGGAGCTGACCTGAAAGAAAGTCCTCCTTATATACTCTTTGTAGAATTGGGGCTTGCACAGAGGAGAAAGCTTTGTAAAATTCGATGGTAAAGCTGCCAGGGCCAGGAGATTTATCGCTTTGAAGAGACTGAATTGCCTCCTGTACCTCTGTAATGGATATGGGCTTTCCTAGGACTTTGGTAGGACTTTCAATAACAGTAGGATATTTTAGTTGGTCAAGAGGGTTGGGGCCAGTTCAAATCTGTGAACTACATTCTTAGGTATACAGTTCTGAATAGTAATTTCAAAAGATCAAATTAAGTTCCTCAGGATCTGAAATGATACCAGTCAGTGATCTAATTTTAGGGATTAGTCTGGACGAGCGGACTGCAAGTAGCCTGTCTGGTTCCTTCCCCCCCCCCCCCCCAAAAAAAAGTTGCTTTTCAGTTTTATGAGTTAAAATTAAATTATATTCTGAATGGAGTTGAAGCCACTTTTTATAAATTGTGGGCAAAGGGGCCAAAGATCATTGGGAATCAAGTCTAGAAAGTTGTTAATATATCTCTATCATCCTGGAGGTCTCAGATTTCCTCACGTGACAGACAAATGCGATTATCTGTCCAGACCTATAAGCTTTAAATGCCTCCCACAGTGTGTTGCTGCCAATATTAGAAGTGTCATTGGTTTCAAAATACATTTTTATATGAGATGCAAGAAAGTCTTTAAACTTGTTTTGAGACAGCAAATGTGAATTAAATCTCCATTGTTTAAAAGAGGTAGTGGATTGTGGAACCTTTAAATCCATAGATGTGGGGGCATGATCAGAGATAATTATGCTATGATCCACGCAGGAGTCAACAAGGTGCATCAGTCTGTTATCCATCAAAACAAAATCTATCCGAGAGTAAGTGTGGTGAATGTGAGAAAAAAGAAAAAAAAATTCCTGTTGGAAGTGTGGACCTCCAGTGATCTGACAAGCCCATCTGTTTAGTATAAGACTCTAAGACCCTGGCAGAGTTTGACAAAGTGCTGTGTTTTGTTGAAGATCTATCAAGTGCTGTAATTTGAACAAGATTAAAATCTCCTCCTATAATTATAAATTGGCTATCAAGATTAGGAGGCATAGAGGAAAAATTGGAAATAAAAGCGGTGTCATCCCAGTTAGGACCATATATGGATGCTAATACAACCGGAACAGTGTGCAAAATGCTGTTGTTTAAATTCCTGATTCGGAATATGCCCAAAAAGCTCCACCATGTTCAGGTCATTTGGGGCTGTGGGTAACTTGGCTCTCGTGTTAGCTTCTTTCTTGGATGCTTTAGTCAACTTTGCTGCAATTTTGATAGCAGCTGCTCTTAGAAAGTTGTTTTGTTCGATTAGTGAGGTATTGCGACGGGCTAGGGGGATAATTATGAAAATTAGGTGGAAATGAGTGGGGAAAGAGTGGCAGATGTGTCTACTTCATTGCGCTCCCCATCCAATCTCCTGGATGCGTGTCTCTAACACATTAATCTTCTCTGTCAGCCTAACTAATTCCTTACATTTATCACATGTAAATCCCTCACAGCTGACAGTTGATGCTATAGTAAACATATTACATGCAGTGCAAGCAGCAATAACCGGTGTTTGTGCCATGACTTACCACTGTTGTTTGTTGAATAGATGTTGTGGTTTTTGGGCAGCGAGATAGCGGGCAGTGATCTGTTTGAGATCGATTCAGTAATACACATAAAAATGCAGAGATTAAAATGGATGAAAAATGAAATGAAAGTAGAAAAAGTAGAAAGGCGAAGAAAAAAGGATGCACACAGAAAAATAGCAGGAACTGGTAGGAGGAAAGGAGAAGAAATCACTGTTAATAACACTATCAAGTTAGTCTTCCTACAGTCTCAAACTACTTATAGATTTGCATTTATCTGAATATTTTTCATTAAAATTATACTATATTGTTTTTACACTTATAAACTTTAAATCAATAGTTTTATACCTTTCCATTGTTTTCAGTTCAATTTAGTCATTTGCAATGCTTCATGGGATTGTAGTTAATTTTCTCATTAAATAAATTATCACATAAGTAATAGTCTTGTAACTTTGTCTTTGTGTGCTATTTTCAAATACCTTTTTGCTTCAAACCAAAGTTTTTAATGTTGTGGTTCACATCAGACCTGGTTGGTTTGGTTCATGGCTTAAAACTCTTTAATGAACAATATTATAAAATCCCTATTGAAAAAATTAATGGGAACGGCTGAAAATTGGGTGGGCACTGTTGCACTCAATTGGGTGGTGGACATTGTCATGACATGTCAAGTTGATTGTTTGTTTGTTTTTTCCCCAATAAAAACAATTCCACTGAAATCTGATTTACATACCAGGTGGTGCCATACACTTGTCAGTCTTCTATGAATGATAATATTAGTATGAAAATGTCCACCTTCAGATGGGTATTTGCTGATATTTTATACAGTATAAAGAAAGCATGCAAGGGGT
Source organism: Myxocyprinus asiaticus (assembly GCF_019703515.2). Lineage (NCBI taxonomy): Eukaryota > Metazoa > Chordata > Actinopteri > Cypriniformes > Catostomidae > Myxocyprinus > Myxocyprinus asiaticus. The sequence goes on from NC_059383.1 coordinate 34,852,972, forward strand.
GCTACTTGGGTGTGAAGTAATTCCCACTGGTGCTCTTTGGATAAGGGATATTCTGTTCAAATAATCTAGTAATCCAAGGCACTTAGAGTAGGGTATACATTTAAAAAGCCTTTATTATGTCATGGCTATTAGGTTAAAACATACCACAAAGGTGTTAAAAAGCCTTCATCATGGTGACACACAAATAAAGGCTTTTTAAATTTATATCCTACTCTGAATGCCTGAGACTACTAGAGTATTTCATACTGTGTACCGACAGAAGAGAGGTGAAAAAGAGGTGAAAAAGAGAGAAAGACTTCTTTTTCAAGGTATACCGCATGGGCCATTCCTGGAAATTACATTGGCTCATGTCTTCGAAATTATTTGATTAATTTGTCTTCAGTTTTATTCAGGAAGATCTCTACATGATATGTGCCAAATTTTGAGTGAACCGGACCAGTGAACTTGGATAAGTTTAAAAAAAAAGACAAATAAAAAATTAAAAAAGTAGGTTTTCCAGAAAGTTTAATATGGTGGAATCTTTTCCCCAAAAAATCATGCAGCCTCTAGATTAATACTCAAGGACTAAGAGGCTACATCCCAATTCGCAAACTATTAAGAAGAATTAACGAGGTGTGCATAAGGCGAGCAGCCAAGCGATCCATTGATTGAACACCCCAACAGACAGGGTAGGGTCCTGAATGAAACATTTATGATGACAAGAGGCTACTGTATGTGTTTCATTGATGAATTGCTTTTGGGACAAACCCTTGTTACACGAGGTGATTGTTAGAGGTTATTCTTGACTTGATGTTGAGAAGTACTGTACATTCTTGACATGGTATGAAGAAGTATTTGTTCATACGTAATTTAATCTTCTGTATTAATATATTTATAATAAAAAAAATGAAATTGTTTATGAGAGCGTTCTGACTATGTAAACTGTCAACTGATTTGTTTTCTATACAGATGTTAGTCACATGGGCTATCTGTCTTATTTAATTTTACATTTGCACATTGTGTTTTTTTTTTTTTTTTTTTACATGACATTTAGCATTTAAAGCCTACAAACTTTATGTGTGTACCCTGTGGCAGTTGTGGAAGCAGTCTACAAAACTGCACAGGGATTTATATACTGCAGATCCAGAGAGAGTGTTCACTCTTCAGGTGACAAACTCCTCTTTTTCGTTAATATTTTTCTTTTTACTCAATAATAGATTGCTATGTCATTTTGATCATCAGACTTAGTTCAAAAGTATTGGACATGTTAGATAGATATGCTATAAAATGTGACAGAGCTCTATTTGTTAGCAGATGTAGCACTTGCAATCCGAAGAAAATATGATGGAAAATTATTTGTTTCATATATGAACAAATGCTATGACTTTTAACACCACATTAATGGTTTACATATTTTGAAGTGATTTAATATTGGTAAGTGTACAGAATTACAGACTAAAATGTACTTAAAAATTGCCTTCACATATGTACTGTAGACTGGTTTTGATTTTGTTCGCAGTGTAAATCACCTGGTATATTTACACTTAATCTCTTCCAACAGATCACCATTAAAATATGTTTTGCGAGCTTCTGAGCTGAGAAGGTAAACAAGGAGGAAATGAATAGCTCTACGGTGAACTTTACCACACCTGAAGCATCCACGAACTCCACAATTGAATCCGCTCGGAAAATTAACACTACAGAAATGTTTGTGTACAGCATCAGTATCTTGTTTGGTCTTCCTGTACACTCTTATATTATGTGGCTCATAGTCACAGGAAAAAGAACTGGAAATGCATCAGAGTTCTTCAACCTAAATATATCTATGTGTGACATTGGTAACTCTCTTAGTTGTTTGTTTGCTATTCTGGGAAACTGGTTTTCAAGTCTTAGGACATTCTCATTTTTTTTATTAGGACTACTAATCACTGGCCGTCCTCTGTTTCAGTGTCTGATCTGTGTTGAGCGTTACCTGGCAGTGGTTCATCCTGTAACCTTTCTAAAGTTGAAACCTCTCAGATACAGAGTGATCTGTTCCACTGCTGCCTGGATCCTTACTTTTAGCTCCTGTTTGTGCTGCATGATCACATTAATGTTATCTAAATTTGCATATTCATATTTCTTCTCACTGCAGTTCCTACTCTTCCTCTCCATTCAGTTGTTTTGCCTTTCAGCTGTTCTCAGAGCTCTGAAGCAGTCAGGACCAGGAGAGAGAGGGAGAGAGAGAGAGGAGGAAAATAATCTGAAGAAAAGAGCATTTTATCTCATTCTAATTACAAATGTGAATATGGTTATCACATATGTGCCATATATTATCACAGGATTCTTTACCATTCTAAATATTCAAATTGGGAATATTCGAGCACTTTGGGATTTTTGTTTTCTTTGTTTTATGCTGACTGGTTTTTTACACCCTGTTCTTTATCTGCATCGATTTGGCAAACTCTCCTGTCTCTGCTCTCCATAAAACCTGCAGCTGTGATTTATTTTTTTCTCATTTTCTGATGATATATATTCTTATAATAATTATTCTTAAATAAATTGTTGTATTTGTGATTTATTTCAATAATTTATATGTGACACTTTCCATTTGTACATATACTGTAACTACTGCACTGACCCCTTGTCTGAGTTAACTGGTCCCCCCTTGCAGTGTAATATTTTAGTGTTTCGCTTCCGAACACCTGTTTAGCATTTGTTTACATACAGGAACTTAATATGTAGTCAAGTCAACACAGTCAACACAGTGCATTTGATGATGAACTTGGTTTAAAAATATGGAGGTTACTGTGGTGACAACTTTAAGTCTAATGACAGTAAATGAAAGAAAAAGCTTAGATTAAGAGCTGTCATTTTAGCTGATTATGCTATGCATATGCTATGAATATGAAATGATATTAAGTAATGTTAAGTCGCCGCCTCATTTAATATCAACTCCATGTCCGTGAGCAGTGTTAGGTAGGGGACAGCAGGGCACAAACTAACAGTAGGACTACTAATCACTGGCCATCCTTTGTTTCACTGTCTGATCTGTGTTGAACGTTAATTGGCAGTGGTTCATCCTGTAACCTTTCTGAAGTTCAAACCTCTCAGGTATAAAATGGTCTGTTGCATTGCTATCTGGTTAATCACTCTTGGCTCCTTTTTGTTCTGCATGATTGCTGTAATGTATGCATATACATGGTTCTACTCACTTCAGTTCCTACTCTTCTTCTCCATTCAGTTGTTCTGCTGTTTGGCTGTTCTTAGAGCTCTGAAGCAGTCAGGATCAGGAGAGGGAGAGAGAGAGAGAGAGAGAGAGAGAGAGAGAGAGAGGAGGAATGAAGAGAAGAGCCTTTTATCTAATTCTGATAACTACTGTGACCATGGGAATCATGTTTGCCCCTTTTATTATAACAGGATTCCTCACTGTTTTACAACAACAGGATGTTTCATTTGCTTGGTTTATTAGTCTTTCTTGTTTTATTCTGGCTCGTTTTGTGCAGCCTGTTCTTTATCGGCACCTGGTTCGGAATATGCCCAGCCTCTGTTCTCCACAAAACAGGCTACTCTTTTGAACAAACCATTAAAAATATATCCCAGACCAATTGACACAAGATGTTATTTTGCTGAATCAAGAAAACATTACAGAGTATGTTCTTGCACTTACTGGGGGGTGTTGAAAGTAAGGTTTTAAGTTTGTACTGACTGAGGCTCTATACATTTTGGTTTGCATCTCAGATTTTAGCACTTCATCTTTTATAACTTGTTTTTGTAAACCTCTTTCTGTTATTGTTTATTATTATTATTTTATTATTAAAACTGTTAGCTTTACAATTAAAATTATAAGTAAAACATTTTCATATATTATATGGAATATATATATATATATATATATATATATATATATTTCCATATTCAAATAAACTGTTTTCTAAAAAAAAAAAAAAATACATTTTCTGTTTTTATTTAAATCAAAGCTATAATTAAATTTTAAATTGATTGAATATGTATGGTATGAACTACCTGTTCAGGTTCTGCCAGAGTATTTGCATTCTACTCTGTTTACATTAGCTTAGTTTATGGGTGCACATCCAAACTATAGTTATGTTCATACTTTTTTCTCATGCAATAATAGACCACACATAACACTACAGTATGTGGTAGTGATTAGGGCTTGACATTAACACCCGGAAAATGTGTGTAGAAATTGGCAGTGGTGGGTAACTCCATCATCCTTACAAGCCACTTAGATGGGTGGCCACATCCAAAGCAAACTCAGTTGTATGCATTTTGCATTCAGTGCCTTATAAGCACTAAATATGCCTCTCATAACATACGTGCGCATATGTGCGGAGCAAATGAAGCGTGCTTTTGCATGAACTGCTGCAGCACACATCAGCATGCCGGAGTTCTGAGATAATGCAGACCGAAACATGAGTGATTCAGTTGGGCTTCACTTGATATCACAGCGGTCGGCAGAGACCACAAAACTTATGTGACCCATTTGAACTCTACTGAGAATCTTCTACTTTAAAGCGCTGTACTGTATGGAGGAAGTTGAACCTCTCAAACTGCTAGAGAGCCCTGACATTATAAACAGCACTGATGAGGTAAAGAGACAACAGTGTGCCATGCATCAACATCAATATTGAACATAACATTGTATGGGTTAATTCTTTGATGAAAATAGGAATATAATACACTTTATAATTAAAGTTTATATCTTTGAGGACTCATTTATGTAAAATATATTTTATAATATTACTTAAAACTAAAGGACGCACTAACTCTTGTCTCAGCCTCTGATATGCTCAATGTACTTTTAAAACTATTCACTACTTTAAAACATGATCAAAAAACACCCTTTCCGTAGTTCAGTGCACATTGTGTGCAACTGACTGTTTTAAATCATTGACTCATTGGGTGTTTTAGAAGATCGCAGTCCATTAAATAAGATAAAATATGTGTTTATGAGAAAAGTAGTTGCTGGACTAGCCAAAGTTTGCAAGATTTGTGGCGTTGAACCTTAATAAAAGACTTTGTTTTGTTGAAAAGTTTGCACATTTCTTGAGCATAGATGCATTATAGTCTTGGTTTTCAGGTTTATGTCTCTATATAGTTGGTGTTTATTGCTTCCTTTCCTTTATCTCACAGTGACAGACTTTTTGACCACACACACGTGCATTCTGTAAACCACCACGAGACAACTTGTGGTCATTTGTTTATATCAATACTGTAGTAAGGCCGTTATTATTTCTAAGGTACTATATGTATATACTACTTAAATTAAAATATATATATAAAAGTGTACTTTCACATACCTACAAGATGATGAGGCTTTACTAAAAACATATTGTCAGATAACTCACCCTAGCACAAACCATGATTAACTAGACAGATTCTCCCAATGTCAGATATTATCGATATGTTTAAACTAACAAGGAACACGATGGAAATGCATCTATGACTTTATTGTTTTATCATTGTCGAGATGTATCTAGCTTTTATCGTGACATAAGTTGATTTCAGTCAGCTAAGTTCTTCTCGTTTGTAAATTGTTATTCTTGATTGTACGTATGTTGAAAGATCGTTTAACAGTGTTCTCGGTCAGTTAAAAAATCAGTCAGGTTTGCAACATTTAGGCCCATACAGTATATGTTTTCAAAGCCAAGATCATTAGACACACTAAAGACACAGATTATCATTCCAGATAGACAAGGTTACTTTTTCATTAATCGGCTGATAAATACTTGCATGTTATCATAAAGCTTGAAATAGAAGAATTTGATATACACTGTAGTACCAACTGATATTTTGTTTGTAAGACAATGAACTTTAGATAAATTTACTCACCTTCAGTTTCTAAAACCTCTAAGAATCTAAAGGTGTGAACTCCAATAGAATTTAAAACTGTGATATTATTGGGGGCCTGGGTAGCTCAGTGGTAAAATACGCTGGCTACCACCCCTGGAGTTCGCTAGTTCAAATCCCAGGGCATGCTGAGTGACTCCAGCCAGGTCTCCTAAGCAACCAAATTGCCCCGGTTGCTAGGGAGGGCAGAGTCACATGGGGTAACCTCCTCGTGGTCACTATAATGTGGTTTGTTCTCAGTGGGGCGCATGGTGAATTGAGCATGGTTGCCACAGTGGATGGCGTGAAGCCCCCACACGCACTATGTCTCCGTGGCAACGTGCTCAACAAGCCATGTGATAAGATGCACGGGTTGACTGTCTCAGACACGGAGGCAACTGGGATTCGTCCTCCGCCACCCGGACTGAGGCAAATCACTATGCGACCGCATCGGGAATTGGGCATTCCAAATTGGGAGAAAAAGGGGACTACATTACTACATTTACCATACTTGTAACTAGAACAAATTAACAATATGTACATATCTGTAAAATTCAAACGGGGGTTGTGAGGTTGGTTGTGCTATACAAACCACTCCTATCTTTCACTAAGATCCATGGTTCTGTCATCAGACTGATGATTTTTTATTGTCTATTTAAACAATATTGTATTAGCTTTTGTTGCATATATTGCAATAAAATGCATTTTTGTATTTAATAATGTGCCATTTGAACCAGGATCTTTGAAATACACTAACAATGAAACAGGATGACTTGTATGACTTGTCTCATTTTGGTCACTGCGTTCAAAATACGACTACTTTTACATTTGTCAGCAACATTTCCACACAAATCTGTATTCAGACTTACGCTGTACGTGGTAACCTGCAATTGTTACCTTAAGTAGTATTTCTACTTGATCTAACTTGTAAAGTTGGTTTTGCTGGTGTAATTTCACATTTTCAGTTGATTTAGACATGTTAAACGATATTTTGACTTGAATCGAAGCAGTTAATTTAGATGTTACGACGTGAAGTTAACATTTTTCAAGTTAACAAAGTTTAGGGATAGTATCCCTAAAATATTCTACGGTCAGTTGTAATTTAATTTTACACACAAGACCAGGGTAATGTGAAAAGAAATATGAATAAGAAGTATGAAGATAGTAGAAACACTTTGTTAAGTGATACATGTAAGGTGTTATGATAAATCATTTCAACATAAATGCTATCTGATTGGAGAACCTTTTAAGTTCTGCTTGTATGTTCTAAAAATAAGACAACACATACAGTAATACTGAATGTAAAACAATTCAACATATGTCATCACAGCACAAAACTCTACATTTACAGTATTTGTATTTAATTATTTAATTAGACTTTTATCATATCTTGGTTAACTATGTCATGTCTAAGTTGAAATTAACCATTATTACACTACCCTGTGTGAATTCTTATGAGGGTTTAAAGAGACATAACACCTATGGCAGTGTGTTTGTTCTATTTACAGTTAATTCAAATTTTCATTGTGTGATCATAGTCTGCTGCTGTCACAAATTAAATGTAGCATGTCATTTTGACTAATTAGATCATGAAAGCAGTTGTCCAAAGGCGTCAAAGAAGCTTGTTACTGCATGCTGTTGAAATAATGAAACGTTTTTAACCTGAATGTCTTGCCTATAACATTAATAACATGCGACATGTATCAGAGACACATTCTGTAACATTTACAATCATCTGAAATATTCAGTTTTTACATTCAAAACATGTTTAAAAATCCACAGAATTTAAAATGTTGTACTTCGAAAATGTGATTATTTTATTTTTTTATTAGACTGCTACCGACAGTCTTCTTTGACCATTTTCATCACTCCTGTAATGTTAAGCTGTTTTTTTTGCCAAGTCAATGTCAATACAGATTACCTTTGTGATAAAATCATGTTAAAATATAAAATGACTACTAATAACACAGAAATACAACCATCTTGCCCCAAGATGTGTTATTATTGAATATTGATTGATATTAGCAGACTTTCATTCCAACATGCATACACAATTCATATCACTTTGCTCTTGTGGTCTATATTTTAAACAGACAGGTTGGACAGACATTACTGATGCCATATCATTAGAAAAACTTCAAGTGGAACACTGAGAAAATGGATAATAAAACTAACCTAAATAATTACTAAAATGAATGTCAAAACTCAACTTAGACACAACATAGTTAACCAAGATATGATAAAAGTCTAAATAAATATTAAGTAAAAATACTGTAACATATGTTGAATTGTTTTACATTCAGTATTATGTGCTGTCGATACTGTCTTATTTACACATTTTTAGAACATACAACCAGAACTTAAAAGGTTCTCCAATGGGATAGCATTTGTGTTGTAATGATTTCTCAAACACCTTGCATGTATCACTTTACAAAGTGCTTCTGCTATCGTCATACTTCATATTCATATTTCTTTTTATATTACTTGAGTGTAAAATTAAATAACAACTGACTGTAGAATATTTTAGGGATACTAAGATTAATATCCAAGAAGTGATCAACAAGAATGTTAAAAAATAATAAATTATCATGACTAACTGTAGAATATTTATGAATTTAAAAAATGTACACTTCAAGGTAAGTGTAACACTACACAGTTTTGGGGTTAGACGTACACAATGAAGGCAATGAAAAGATTGACCCTGAGTACACTTTAAAGTATTTGTTAAGAGTACCTTGTTCTCTTATTTCAAACCATAGTATATGGACACTACGCATACAAAGCATAAACAAAAAGTACGCTGTACAGACAGCTTGCATTTAGCAGTATTAAATGTGTATATTTCGCTGCAAAGAAACACCAATGCTTTTTGAAGGGGCAATATTATTGGCCGTACTTTCAGTCCATTTAACTTTCAGTGTGTACACTGAAAAATGTTAACTTCATGTCATAACATCTAAATTAATTGCTTCTATTCAAGTCAAAATATCGTTTAACATGTCTAAATCAACCTGCAAATGTGAAGTTACACCAGCAAAACTAACTTTACAGGTTAGATCAAGTAGAAATACTACTTATGATAACAATTTCAGGTTACCAGTTTACAGCGTAAGTTTGAATACAGATTTGTGTGAAATGTTAATCATGGTTTGTGCTAGGGTGAGTTATCGGACCTCATATTTTTAGTAAAGCCTCATAATCTTGTAGGTATATGAAAATACACTAACATTTTTATATATTTTAATTTAAGTAGTATATACATATAGAACCTTAGAAATAATACTGGCCAATACTACAGTATTGATAAAACCAAATGACTACAAGTTATCTCGTGGTGGTTTTCAGTGTGTGTGTATGTGTGGTCAAAAAGTCTATCACTGTGAGATAAAGGAAAGGAAGCAATAAACACCAGCTATTTAGAGTTATAAACCTGAAAACCAAGACTACAATACATCTATGCTCAAGGTATTGCAGATTTTTCTGTCAGGATGTTGGCTTTTGCCTTCTGTGTTTTTCTGTCTGCCTGTGTCTCCCCCTGTGCGTCTGTGAATTGGCCTGTTCCGGTGGCATGGCAGCTCTACCTGCTGATTACATCTCACCTGCTCTTCATTATCACATCACCAGTCTGCTCTACTTAAACCCGGAGTTCTCAGTCATTCGTCACCAGATTGTTCAGTCTACTAGAGTGGTACTAACGCTAAGGCCAGCTAGATTCAAGTTACTCTGTTAATCTCGTTCAGAAATTGCTCTTGTATTTATTTGTGTTTCCCTGTGCTTCAGATCCACTATCCAACCAGCCAACCTGTACTCAACCACTTATCTCTTCAGTCACCTTCAGATCCGCTCTCTCCATCAAGCCTGCCATGCCAAACCATCCAGCTCACTGCTCCGCTCTGCCATTACCTCCTGCCTGCCCAGCCCTCAGCCTCAACCTTCTGTCTGTTCAACATTCATCAAATTTCCAGTCTGTGATAATAAACTATTTCATCAAACTCTCTCTCCGAATCTGTGTTCAGCATTTGTGTTCAAGCAACTACTTTTCTCAAACACCTGTTTTATCTTATTTAATGGACTGCTATCTTCTAAAACACCCAATGAATCAATGATTTAAAACAGTCAATTGCACACAATGTGCACTGAACTATGGAAAGGGTGTTTTTTGATCATGTTTTAAAGTAGTGAAAAGTGTTAAAAGTACATTGAGGGTATCAGAGGCTGAGACAAGAGTTAGTGCATCCTTTTGTTCTAAGTAATATTATAAAATATATTTTACATTAATGAGTCTGTAACAATTATGGAAAGGTGGATGGTGGGGCCAGCTTGACAAAACATGTAGACATTTATTGTTTGCACTTTTAACTCGCACACAATAAGGCCGCTTTTCAGCAGTACACAAAAGGTTTGCTTTTCAGCAACACCACACTGATACGCAGAGACACAGACAGCTTCATGTGTCTCTCTCTCTCTCGTCTGCCGCTGTCTCCTCTCCTCAAATACTCCCGCTGCCCCTCACTGGAACGTGAGACCGGTGTGGCACACAGGTGGAGCTCATTCACCACTTATCTTCCCTGCCTCGCTCTGCCCAGACACCGCTCGGCCCACCCTGCTCGCCACACACCCCCATCGGCAAACTCAGGTTGGGAATTTTCCGGCCTGTGACATACCCGCTGTGACATTTCTAGGGAGGGAGCATTGATGCTTCTTGATGGTCTTCGGATCAGACACCCACGTGCCTGGGAGTGGGGACAGGATGGGGGAGGGGGAGAATAGAGAGAGAGGAGGAAGTAGAGAGGAGAGGAGAGAGATAGACGTGCTCGCCGGTCCCGGACATGCCATTGACTGGCCCTCAGCTCGCTGTCGTGCTTCCGTCTGCAATGCTGGGCGATGGCACTGGACCCCTCAGATGTCCCTTTCGGTTGCCGGTTGATGCAGTGCCCCAGTGCCACTGGATCAAGCACTCCCTTGGCATTGCAATCCTCAGTAAACGGCAAGGGCACCCTGACGGCGCATCCTTCCCGGGTTTCAGCACCAGTGTAACAATTATGGAAAGGAGGAAGTTGGGGCCACCTTGACAAAACACATAGACATTTATTGTTGCACTTTTCAGTCGCACACAATAAGGCCGTTTTTCAGCAGTACACAAAAGGTTTAATGACACTGACATGCAGACACACACAGACAGCTTCATGCATCTCTCTCTCTCTCATCTGCCACTGTCTCCTCTCATCAAATACTCCCTCTGCCCCTCTCTGGAACGCGAGACCGGTGTGGCACACAGGTGGAGCTCATTCACCACTTATCTTCCCAGCCTCGCTCTTACCAGAAGCCGCTTGGCCCCACCCTGCTCGCCACAAAGTCCTCACAGATGTAAACTTCAATTATAAAGAGTATTATATTCCTATTTTCATCAAATGTTTAACCCATTCATATCCATTGAGCCTAAAATTACTCCTGGAGTTAATACAGCTTTGTAAAAAAAAAAAAAAAACTGTTAACATCGGATCTGTGAACCAAAATATTTGTGTCCGAGTGTAACACCAGCAACTTAACAGAGCATGTGTAGTTTTAAGCATTGTAATTTGAGTTAGAAGCCTATTTGTGAAATTAACAAATGAGATTTGAATTAAGGAAAACAATTAAACTCAATTTATGTTGAGTTGTTGCATGTGTCTTGTGGCCTGCACTGTAGAATAGGGTTGCACAGTAGACCGGTGATTTGGTAGTATAACAATACTAATGCTTCAAAATACTGCCAGTGCCACAGTATTTTTTAAACAGTAGTACCGTTAATACGGTAGTACCGTAAGTTATGTTGTATGTGCAGTAGTAAATATTATTTTTGCTAAAACCTACATTTCAATCAGACCTACATAGTTACACAGTAAAGATATTGTGTTGTATGTATTTTAATGTTTGTACATAGTTGTTAAAGACATCTAATATAATGTGTGACCACATAATTAATACAAAAAAACTGTGGAATTACAAATGACAAACACTCTGTTGCTCTGGGTCTACATTGTCACCTTGTACACATATGCCAGCTTACAGTACACGTTAAAAACTGAAGCATACTTTGGGCTTAAGGGTCAGATCCAACTGTATCTTTCTGCAGCTGTGTCCGTAACTTGTAGTGGCCATGATTTTGTCATTTAATTCTTTCAAAATGGTATATAGCCAGAGAAGACCTTGCTCCCCAAGCATTATAGCAAGTAAAGAACTTTGCCAAACAGTTAACAGATAAACATACATCCAGACTGCTGCAATGCTGTCTGATCAGTGTTGAGCGTCAAATGGCTGTATACTATCCAGTCCTTTTTTTTAAGTTCAAACCTTTTGAGAGGCAGAGCTTTATTACGTGGATCATTATTATTATCTCTTGTGTGAGATATCTCTTGTTTATTTTTTTTTTACAATCTTTTACCTGTCTCAGTTCTTCCTCTACATAAACCTGTTTTTCTGTTTGGCTGTTCTCACAGCTCTGAAGCAGTCAGGACCAGAAGAGAGAGGGAGAGAGAAAGAGAGAGGAGTAAAATCACATTAAGAAAATAAATCACATTAAGTAAATCATCATAAATACTGTGACTTTAGGAACTGCTTATGTTGTTTGCTAAATTATGGCACTACAATATTATTGTAATATCAAGAACTGGATTCAACGTAAGCAATGTCCCAAAAAAATAAATAAATAAATATTGTCCCATGCTCTGTTTTCCATAAAGCTGCCATGAAGATGTCAATAATTTCTGGATGATATTAATAGTTAAAATGGATGGATGGATGGATGGATGGACGGACTATTCTGGTACCCAACATTACATTTGTCTACTCTTTTTTTCTAATCACTCCATTAAAAAAAAAAAATAAATAAATAAATAAATAAATAAAAAAAAAAAGATATTGTCGTCGATAATCAAAATTTATCTAATACTGAATCTGCTAAAAGTGGAGATATTGTACTTTTTCAGAAGGTGTTTTACTGTACATCACAGATTTATAATCTTAAAAAAGTAACACTCTGAAAGCAACATTTATGATGTTACCATATATTTGCATGTCAACACAGGAAATATCAGGTCCCAAGCAAAAAAGTGCAAGTTTCATCTCTGTACAAAACGCATCAATTTAGAAGGCAGACCAGGTCCAGCTGTAAGTGAATATATGAATTTTTTCATCATTGTAGACTACAGGATTGATTGATTGGGCTACATTATTCATAATGTGCTGGTAGACTAACAATTTCTCTCTTCTCTCATTCATAGATCACAGTTCCATTTTTTGACTGCACACAGTGAAAAGATGGACATCTCCAGTAAGATCTCCCCCACTGATGAATCAAATTCTTCTGATTACTTCTTTTTAAATGGCACTGAGGTGGAAACTCAAAAAGAGTTTCAAATGATCTTGTTGTTTGATATCATCAGCATGCTGTTGAGTCTTCCTACCAACTCCTATGTGCTATGGCTTATTGTAGCAGGAACAGGGAATGGCCTTGCGGCAGAGTTCTTCAGTCTCAACCTCTCCATCTGCGAGATACTTTTATGTGTGATCTTGACTCTTCTCACTGATAAATGTTTAATTCTGTTCAATGTTCATTTTGTTATGTTTGGAGTAGCCATCACTGGTCATCCTCTATTTCAATGTCTGATTTGTGTTGAGCATTACCTGGCCATGATTCATCCTGTAGCCTTTCTGAAGTTCAACCCTTCAGATACAGTGTTCTGTTCTATTATTGTCTGGATGGCAACTTCTGGCTACTGTGGGGTCATTTCTGTGCTTTTCTTTTCACTCCGTAGTTTGGTTTTTGCTTTCATCTTGTCTCTGTTGATCCCCATTCTTTCCATTTAGCTGTTTTGTTTTTCTGCTGTTTTCAGAGCTCTGAAGCAGTCAGGATCAGGAGAGAGAGGGAGAGAGGGGGAGAGAGAGAGAGAGAGAGAGAGAGAGAGAGAGGGAGGTAAACCACATTAAGAGTAGCATTTTATGTCATTTCATTAACCACTGTGACCAAGGGCATAGATTTGGTTTGAATTTTGGGGGGTTTCAATGTGAAGCATTTACATGTTTCCATTGATCATGGTATAAATATTGGGGGGCTGTACTTGCTTATTTTGATTATTGGGGGGTTTCAATCGAAGATTATGCCGAGATACATTCAGGCTATGGGCCGTGCGTCCACTGACTTTAACAAGTCAGCAGATTATGTTACTTGAACGAACAGGGCAATGATGTAAAAAAAAAAAAAAAAAAATGTCTTATGAAATTTTAGGGGAAGTCAATGCTTCCCATGCAGTCTTAAAGAAATAGCCACTGTTCTGGCAGTATTTACATCATGAATCCTGTTTGTTCCATGCAAAATATCTCAGATGCAACACAATGTTTTGAATGTCACAGGTGAGTTGTGAACAGCATTTTAAATATTGACTCACTTGGGATAGTGTACTTTAAATTTGGGGCAGACCATGTAGGCCCGTTTGCTGTTACACTGTGGCTCAGCGGCTGGAGACTCCAAGGAGATCTATAATACCTGGAGAGAGCAATCCGTTAGTATTCCCATTCATCTCAATGGCAGTTGCTCTACTGGCGTACTACCTGAGCTGTAAATACCATGTGACTAATCACTCTGGAGCTGCAGGAAAAGTACTTGATGGCACCCCAAGAATGCACACAGAACCAAAAAAAAAGAACACATAATTGTATTTTATATTTATGTTCACTTGTATATATTGAATTATATATTCAGATTCAGTTCAGAATAATATCCACTGGAAAAAGAAGTGCTACCTATACAAATACTGTACAAATATGTAATGTAAATAAGTCAATACAAGATTTTCCTTTCATTAATAATGTTATTAAGGAAAGTTTAAAAAATTGGGAGGAAATCTGAAGATAGTGTATAAGTTGAAAAAGTAAAGGCTAATAGTTTAGTTAAAGCTATTCAAATTAAATCTCAGAAAACTTGATCAATACAAAGTTTAATGAACTCTTCTGCCACTTTCCAAATACACATTATTACAACATAGTTTTATACAGTGCCATGATCGATGCTGTTCATACTCAGTAATCATATGACATTTAATACTGGTTGTTCTGTGATTCATAATATTTGCATACATTTGTTAATACTGACAAATAATAGCCAGCATTGTAGATTCCTGTGTGAGAACTGCACGGTTCACTATACAAGACAGAGCCTGAATTTTACGTTAGAAGAGGGTGAAGATTTGATGATCACTATCAGGTACCCAACATTCTTTCCCCCAAATGTTCTTTTTCTAATCAACATTTAAGTAACTTCAGGTAGGTTGCTTTGTACAGTCCCAGAAATTTCAGGTGGACTAACACTTTCTCTCATCCATAGATCAAAGTTCGATTTTTTGATTGCACACAAGGAAGAAATGAACATCTCCAGTGAGATCTCCCCCACTGATGAATCAAATTCTTCGGATTACTTATTTTTCAATGACACAGAGGTGGGAACTCAAATCTCAGTGGTTTACATCATCAGCGTGCTGCTGGGTTTTCCTACCAACTCCTATGTGATATGGCTTATTGTAACAGGAACAGGGAATGGACTTGCTGCAGAGTTCTTCAGTCTCAACCTCTCAGTCTGTGAGATCCTTTTATGTCTGAACTCTTTCTTGCATCTTCTCCCTGAAAAAGGTCCAAATCTGATTTATGTTATTTTAGTTACACAAGGACTGGGCAACACTGGTCGTCTTCTGTTTCAGTGTGTGATCTGTTTTGAGCGTTATTTGGCAGTGATTCGTCCTGTAACATTTCTGAAGTTCAAACCCCTCAGATACAGAGTGATCTGTTCTGTTATTGTCTGGGTGGCAACTTTTGGCTGCTGTGTGGTCATTTTTGTGCTTTTCATCTCATTCCGCAATTTGTTCCTTGGTTTCATCTTGGCAGTGTTCATCCCTATCCTCTCCATTCAGTTGTTTTGCCTTTCAGCTGTTCTCAGAGCTCTGAAGAAGTCAGCACCAGGAGAGAGGGGGAGAGAGAGAGAAGAGAAAAAACACATGAAGAGAAGAGCATTTTATATCATTCTAATAATCACTGTGACCATGGTTATCATATATGCTCCATTTGTTATTTCCTTACTCCTCTTTTGGAATTCAACAGAAAATACTGGTGTGGTCATTTATGTAAGTCTTTGTTTTGTTTTGGGTGGTTTGGTGCAGCCTTTTCTTTTTCTCTACCGGGTGGGGAAACTGCCCTTCATCAAATGTCAATAATTCTTCTTTTATTTTATATAATACATCTTAGCGCTGTCCCTGACCAAAGATTTTCCTAATCGACTAGCAGTCGTTAGTTTAAGCCATTAGTCGACTAGTTGTTGCACGTTTATGATATTAATTTAATTACTTAAATATATATTTTTGGGGGGGGTTCCAGGGCTGAGAAAGAATGTTATAAGTAACATTGCTAACACTGCTCTGCATTACAGAGAAATACTAAACCATAATAATGAGCCTTTAAAATATACATTTTACAAGCGCACATACGAAGCGAGCCGCAGCGACACTGGCAAAAGTGGTAATGATTCTGAATGTGTCGGAAAAACCAGCAAGGAGACTGTCTGAACATTTTGTTAATTTATAGGGAGAAATGTACATCAAGTTAAACATGTAGTAAGCGAGGTACTACTTTAGCTTCCCCACTCCCCACAAACATTTGGATAAGCCCAATAGCACATATTTATCTAGGTTATCTAACGTTAGAGCGAGCAGCCTTTCTAAGGGGCTAACATTAGGCTACTTACATATTTCAAATGATAAGCCATGTTTGGTCAATAAATGACCCCTCTTGGGGTCATCCTTTACCCTCTCGAAATGATCCCACACTTTGGATTTCCTGCCCGACATAATTAATTACCACATGGACCAGCCATGTAAACGATCATGTTCGTTCGTCACTGACTGCGTGACTTCGCCACTTCATGTGGAGTTTTTTCTGCGACCAACCGATCAAAACTTGGTTGACCAAGACTCTTCTCATCGACTAACATTTGGTTGACTATTAGGGGGCAGCCCTAATACATCTTCTGTTATATAGTTGCAATATACGTTTTTAAAGTTATGAAAATAGTCATATATAATGCAATTACTTATTTAAATACAAATGGTTCCAAAGCTTCAGAGGATGCAACAGATTACAAGAACTGTTCTTAAGCACCGTCCCTATTTGTAAATGTTGTAAATGTAAATATTTTTGTACTTATGTTTATTTAAAATACCAAATAAAAATAAATTACTTAACCAAACACTGAGCCTAGATTTAATTATATTTCACAATACAATTGTCATCATGTGCTACATTTTAAATAAGAAAGTGTTGCATGAGCTGTAATATGTTGATTTTAAACTATTCTAAAACTTTACAAATATTGTGAAAACTAGTAAAGGAAACTGTTTTTAGAAATTTTCAGAGATTACAATTTATTCTAAGAAATGACAGAAAACATTATAGGTTGAGATTTATGTGGATTCATTTGATTTTGAAGCTTTAGCAGAATATCTAACTACTAATAACTAATATAAACCATTTCAATTTCAGTGGCTCGCCAAGGTTTACAATACTGCAGCTTCCCATGTGGTCCCAGTCGCTACTGCTCTGGAGATCCCAGAGGTCCCTGCTCTGGTCGTCCCAGAGGTCCCTCTGCTCCCTGCTCCTGTGATCCCGGAGGTCCCTCCTACAGAGGCTCCTCTGTTCCTTTCACCTGAGTCTCATGCTGCTTTGCCCTCTAGAGAGCTCCCTTTTTGTTTGCCCTTGACCTTGCATGAGTCCCCAGCTGCCATGCCAGGGCCCTCGCTTGAGTCACCTGCTTTGCCATTGCCCTTGCCTGAATCCCCTACTTTTCCATGGCTTTCCCAAATCCCCTGCCTTGCCATTGCCCTACTGGTCTCCAGCCTGCCTGCCAGCACTCCCATTGTCTCCTGTAAGCCCATTGGCACTCCTGTGGCCTCCAGCCTGCCTGCCCACCTGTGCCTCTATTTCCCCTTGTGGTCTCTGCTCTCTCTTGATCCCCTGTGATTCCCATCCTTTGCCAGCTCCCCTGTGCTCTTCTGCTTCTTTGCCTGCCCCAGCTCGCTCAGTGTTTTGTTTTGCTTTGTTGTGCATCAAGAGTCACCTGTTAAAGAGGGGACTCTTTCACATGTGTGACATTCCGTAGTGTCCAGTAGAGGGCGCTAGGTTTCTTGTGTGTCTTTTATTTTTAAGTATTGCTCCTGTTTTACATGTTGATTGTCTGCCAGGTGTGTCTTGTTAATTGGTATTGTTTAAGCCATTAGTCTGTATGTATGTATATACTGTATATACATATTGCCCTCATGTTCTCTGTGTTTTGTCAGAACTTGTCAATGTAAAGCTGCGTTGTTTGAAAACAGCATTGATTGCAGGTTTCTGATACTCTTGTTTAGTTTTTATTTATTTTCACCTGTCTTTGTTTTGGTCTTGTATGTGTTTTTATCCCCTTGTTCTCTGTTTCATGTATTGACCCCACCCCCTCGTTTGCCTTGTTACTCTTCTGAATATTATTTGATCTGCTTCAGCTGTTCCTCTTGTTAGCCTCCTGATTTCCTTTCCTTTATATTCCTTTTGTGAAGCTTGTCTTTTGCTGTTTCGTTAAGTCTCCTGTCTAGTCTGTTGGTCTGTATCAATAACTGTTGTTCTGATTTTGCAGTTGTTTTTGTCAGTTTGTTTTCTAGTATTGTACTGCCATGGGCCTGTTTGTTTATCTCAGCCTTAGCTGTTCTGGGCAGTTTGAGTTTTGTTTTTGTCCCAGTTTTGTTTTTTTGTATGTCTTTTTTTTTTACATTAAAGTGTTTTTGGATGCACACTGTCTGCGACTGGGTTCTATCCGCATACCTGACATGGATTGCTTTTTTTTTTTTTTTTTTTTTTTTCTCCATGTTCTTCATTGTAGGCTTCAGTTAGATCCTTGTCTTCACTCTAAAATCATTACACAAGTATTATGATATTAGTTATTGCTTATGTTGTGAGTTCAATTGTGGCATTGCATTACAACATATTCTGCCAATACCTACTATCCTAGAACTGATTTTTAAAAGTATTTTTCTTGCAGGCTGATTTTGTGCAAACTCTTCTCTATATACACAGGGTTGGAAAACTGTCATTCTGTAGGTTTCATAGGTAACACTTTTAATCAGCTTGGTAATACATGAAAAGTGATTTTAACAGCAGTGTGCGCGTAAGAACTACAGTAAAGAGTAAGAACTACACTGTTCACAGGGTCTGAATATTTTGCTGGGAGAGTATCAGTTTGATGACCACTATTCAGGTAGCCAACCTATTTTTTTTATTATAATTGTTTTTATTTTTTGATTACATATTTAAAAAAAAAAAAACTAATACAGAAATTGTCATATACAGTATCATAAAAGTTTGAAATGATCAAATGCTGAATCCAAAATAGTTGATAATATTAGCAAAATCCTGACCCGTTTTTAAAATAATGTGTCCTCATAAATTGTTTTTCAAGAGTGTTTGACTGAAAGAGACTCGTTATAATGGGAATTCAAAGGTGTAGAAAGAAATTGTCACTGAAAAACATTCCAAGATCTGTGATGTACTGTATCCACCTATACAATGATTTTTCCATCAGCACCACAGCAAAATGAATGGTTGCTTCAGCAGTTGCATTTTTTCTGTCACTGTGGTGGTGGGGGCATGGTCGAGCGCCGGCTTGTGAATGGATAGTGAGATCAGGAGATGAGAATGGTAAGGATCATCACTTGTCATTGATTGTCTCTAACAGTTGTTTGTCATTGCAGTGAGAGATGGAGACATATTTATGGGTGAGCCAGATGCCAGTGAGGGAGAGAGAGCTGCCACGCACACCCCGAGACTGTGCTGTTTATGTTGCCGTTTGACGATTCTGCTGAAAAGTGAGATTTTGTTTAAAAATAAAATATCTTTTGAGTTGGATCTCGCTGTCTCCCGCTTCCTCCTTACACCTTCAATGAACCTGTCACACTGGTGCTGAAACCCGGGACGTAAAGGAGGAAGAACGCTGCCATGGAGTCCTCACCACTGGAGGAAGTGATAATGACCCTCACCAACCTCCACCATTTCCAGCATCAAGCCCTCCTTGAGCTGCGTGCGGAGCAGGAACAACGCTTCATCTCGCTCCTCCAAGCCCAAGCGGAGGACTTGCTGCCCTGTGAGGGGGCTGCTGCTGTGACCCCAGACCCCACATCTTCCCTGCCCCATGTTCCGTTGGCCAAGATGGGCCCCCAAGATGACCCGGATGCATTCCTGGAGCTCTTTGAGCGGACGGTGGGGGCATGCGCTTGGCCAAACACACAGTGGGTGGTCTGCTTAATCCCACTGTTGTCCGGGGAGGCCCAACCTGCGGCGCAGAAGCTACTGGTGCAGAACCTCCTGGTATATGTGGATTTGAGGAAGGCCATCTTGCTATGGGTTGGCCAGACCCCAGAGCAACAGCTCAACATTTCCGCTTCCCGTCTTCGGGGGCTGCACCACCCACCAGTTTCCCTTGTCCCTCTATGCTTTCACTCCCAGGTTAGTGAATCCGCTGCTGTGGGCATGAAGACTGGGCCGGTTTGCTTGAGCTATGGGGAGCCCAGGTATTTCCAGGACCAATGCCTGGTGATGGAGGTAAGGACATTGGCTTGGGTCCCAGATGCTCCACAGGCTGCCCCTGATCAAACAGGGATGTACTGCATACCCGTGAGTATTAAGGTGGGTACATACCAGGCCTTGGTGGATTTAGGGTGGACCCATCCGCTAATCTTGGGTACAAATTGGCTGGCATTAACCATTTTATTTATGGAAATTTATGCAGATGGGCTCTGTAACAAAGTGTCTCGGTGTGTGGTTTGCAATGCACTGGCTGGTGAGGCAGAGCCATGGCCATCTACGTCAGCTCCACAGCAGGATGATGTAAGGGAGGGGAAGTCTCCAATGGCATTGACAATCCAATGGCAGGTCACTTAGGGTGAGGAAAAAACACAAAAGCATCTAATGGCCATTTCTATTGGCCGGGCATTCACGGAGATGTTCACAGGTGGTGTGCAACATGCCGTGAATGTCAGGTGGTGAATCCGCCGGCCCCACCAAGAGTGCCTTTGTGCCCGCTTCCTTTGATCGAGGTCCCCTTCAAAAGAATTGGTATGGACCTCGTCGGGCTATTAGAGTGGACGGCATGCAGACAGCGCTTTGTGTTGGTTCTGGTGGATTATGCAACGCGATATCCAGAAGCAGTGCCTCTACGCAACATTTCAGCACATAGTCTTGTGGAGGCACTCTTTAGGATCATCTCCCGAATGGGGAATCCAAAAGAAATCCTCACTGATCATGACACTACTTTCATGTCACATACAACAAACCCTAAAAAACATGATTCGTAAGTTTATGCACGAAGATGATCAGAACTGGGATAAGCCTCCACTGGGTTCTCCCCATTTTAATTATTGTATGGGTGTAAGCCTTGCAGGGTCTTAGACATCGTGAGGGAAAATTGGGAGGAGGGACCTTCAAACAGCAAAAACGAAATTCAATACGTTCTTGACCTGGGAGCAAAACTCCACACATTGGGGCAGCTATCACAGGAGAATGTTCAACAAATCTCAAGAACTTCAGTCCCAGCTGTATAACAGTGGAGCTCAGCTATGGGAATTTACACAGGGAGATAAAGTCCCCTTAACACCAGTGTCCTGTGAGAAAACGGTCTCCTCCACACTGTTTGGCTTACACCAGTTTGTGACCCTTCCATTCGGTTTGTTTGGGTCCCCGGCTATGTTTCAGCACCTTCTGGACTGAGTCCTCATTCCGCATTCTGCGTGCGCCGCTGCCTATGTGGATGACATCATTATATATAGTAATGATTGGAAGTGGCATATGCAACATATGAGGGCAGTTCTGAGGTCACTGCAATGGGTGGGACTCATGGCAAACCCCAAGAAGTGCACAACTGGATGTGTAGAGGTACGGTATCTAGGGTTCCACTTGGGTCACGGTCAGGTGCATCCCCAAATTGATAAGACCGCAGCGATTGTGGCCTGCCTGAAACACAAGACTAAAAAGGTTCCTGGGGCTGGCTGGTTATTATATAAGGTTTGTGCCTAATTATTCGGACGTCACCAGCCCACTGACTGATCTCACTAAAAAGGGAGCCCCAGACCCGGTCCAGTGATCAGAGCTGTGCCAACCAGCTTTTATGCAGGATTTTGCTCTCCCTTTGTTTTACAGACCGACATGTCGGACAGGGGATTGGGAGCCGTGTTGTCCCAGGTGGTCGAGGGGGAGGAGCACCCGGTGCTGTACATCAGCCAGAAGCTTTCGGCGAGAGAGGCGAGGTACAGCACCGTTGAATAGGAGTGTCTGGCCATCAAGTGGGTGGTCCATACCCTTCGGTACTACTTCCTGGGATGGGCTTTCACCCTCTGTTCGGACCATGCCCCGCTCCAGTGGCTCCATCGCATGAAGGATACTAACACATGGATCACCCGTTGGTATCTGACTCTTCAGCCATTTAAGTTCGAGGTTGTCCACAGGCTGGGGGCGCAGATGGCTGTTGCAGATGTCCTCTCCAGAAATGTACTGGGCAGGCCGGATGGCTCCCTGGTGTCGGGCTGTGGGGATATGTGATGGTAGGGGCGTGGTTGAGCGCTGGCTTGTGAATGGAGAGCAATATCGGGAGGTGAGAATGTTAAGGATCATCACCTGTCAATGATGGTCTCTAACAGCTGTTTGTCATTGCAGTGAGAGTTGGAGATGGATTTAAGGGTGAGCCAGACACCAACGAGGTAGAGAGAGCAACCACGCACACCCTGAGACTGTGCTGTTTATTTTGCCATTTGATGATTCCGTTGATGACACTGTCTCCAACTTCCTCCTCACACTCACATTTGTTTTTTTTTAATCTCACACAGTATAGGATAAGTTTAGGGTGTAGTCTTTTTATTATTATTATTATTATTATTATTATTATTATTATTATTATTATTAAACTGGATAGAGCATTAATCTTTAAAACCTTATCTGTACTGGAAAAAATAACTCACTTTTTACGCCACACAGTGGACATTTCTCTTTGAAACTGCTTCAATACATGCAAGGAGAAGCTTAACATCATTATGTAAAAATGTCGCTTCAATCAGGATTTTGTTTTGTTTTTTCCATTAAATCAGGTTCAATTAGGTGGTTATTGAAAGCAGACAGTTATTATTCTCAGCTGTGGGTGGATATTTATTACTATTATTATTGTTTGTGTGTGTGTGGGGGGGGGCAGGTTTAAGTGGTTTACGAGGACTTTTTTTAGGTTACAAACTGGTAATTACAGGGGTATTTTGCTATACATGTGGTTTATGAGGACATTTCTAGTGTCCCCATAATTTAAACAGCTTAAAAAACATACTAAACAATGTTTTATTGAAAATGTAAAAATGCAGAAAGTTTTTTGTGAGGGTTAGGTTTAGGGGTAGGGTTAGGGGATAGAATCTACAGTTTGTACAGTATAAAAATCATTATGTCTATGGACAGTCATCATAATGATGGCTGCACCAACCGTGTGTGTGTGTGTGTGTGTGTGTGTGTGTGTGATCTTTCTTTCATTTCTTCCTTTATTTATTTATATTTGCATTAATTATTACAGGCACATGATTGCTTGTTTAGGCTACTTTATGATTGCTTGAGAGTAATGCAGTTACTGCCATTGTTACACATATATCGTTATTGTAGGAAAGAGTTTAAATAGCATTTTACAGTCGCATGTGTGAATCCAGTGTCCATTTGAAATGTGTTTTCTAAGTGTGAAGACCAAGATGCTGAAATACCTTTACACTGTAAAAAAAATCCAGTTGTTTAAAAAAAAAAAACTGGCAGCTGTGTTTGCCAGAATAATTATGTAAAAAATACAGTAAAAATGTAAACAATTATTTTTACAGTTTAAAGCTGTTGTTTTTATGATATATTTTAAGGTGCAGTGACGTTGTTTATATTATTAAATGATAAACATAATATATTAACCTTCTGAAACTGTAAAAATCTGCTTTTCACTTTATAATGTATTGTTAATCACAATAGTAATTACAGATGGGCACATGATGACATGAAGTTCATCAGCAGTGGCCCTTCCAGGAGCAATGACCAATAACTATGTTATTTTATTTATTATTATTCTTTTTTATTATTATTATTTTATTTATTTATCACACATTATACATTTGCACATATACAGTGAAATTATATATTTTTTTCACATATCCCAGCCAAGCTGGGGTCAGAGTGCAGGGTGAATAACTATGTAGAGGCAGTGCTCAGTGTCACTCACACAAACACTAAACACCACCACTGTGTGAAATTGTAAAATTAAAATTATGCAATAAACATTAATTAAATTACATCAAATATAACACAGAACACCCCAAAGTATATAACTGATATTAAAACTAAGAAGAAACATAACTATTCCCATAAAATAAAATGAAATGTAATGGGTCACGCAGGGAATTCTGGGAACGTCAGATTACTGTTTTTTACAATAATTTACCATAAAAAGTACATATACTCTCTTGTTAAACATAATATAAATTTTAACCGTTAATTATACAGGAAAATCATACTTTTTATATCTAAAATTTTTTTATTTATAACATTTTACCTTAAAACTATATGTATTTTCTTTTTAAATATAACTTCTTTTTTTTTACGTATATTTTACGGTAACTACTCGTTAGCCAATTCAAGTTTTTTACTGTGGCATGTTTACAGTCTTTTGCTGTAAAAATTAGGGTCATTTTTTACAGTGTAGATTACTTTGTACATTCTCAGAATGTTCAGGTGAACTAAAACAGACTTTTATCTCTCATCCAGAGATCACAGATCGGTTGTTGATTTCACACAGCGAAGAGATGAACATGTCCAGTGAGATCACCCCCACTGATCAAGCAAATTCTTCTGATTACTTCTTTTTCAATGACACTGAATTGGAACATAAATTTTACTCAATCATCTCAGTGGTACATATATTCAGAGTGCTGTTGGGTCTTCCTACCAACTCCTATGTGATATGGATTATTGTAACAGGAACAGGTAATGGACTTGCGGCAGAGTTCTTCAGTCTCAACCTCTCTGTCTCTGTGTGTTCTTTCTCTTAAGTCTGAAAACAGCCATAAGCTTATAAATCTGTTCTATTTTGCTTTGGTTGCACAAGGACTACTTATCAGTGGTCGTACTGTGTTTCAGTGTCTGATCTCTGTTGAGCGTTATCTGGCAGTGGTTTGTCCTGTAACATTTCTGAAGTTCAAACATCTCAGATACAGAGTGATGTGTTGTGTTATTTTCTGCAAGGGCGTAGGTTTGATTTTGACATTGGTGGGGACATAAAAGCAGTCCGCAGAGCTTTTTGCTTTTGACCACAATTTCCTTTCATCTAAAGCCTTTATTTATAGAAATGGTAGAAATGGTCAGTATGTTCCTGAGACACTTTTAAGACCCCCAAAAAATATCAGTATGACATTAAACTCAGAAATTGAAAATATGCTCATCATGGAAGAGGTGTTTTCAAGTAAATGGTTTGTGTGAATTGTATTTTTTTATGTATTTTTAATGTAATAGATCTGGACAAAAATTAGCATCACTTCATCATTGACACTTAGGACACATGTCCATAATATGCACCTATTACCCTCTGTTATTGTATTTTATGATGAATCTTGTGAAAAGAATCCACGTTATGATTATGAAAAAGTTTTTTTTTTTTTTTTTTTTTCTAGATTGCTCGCCTATTGTCACAGACACGCATAATTTCTACTCCAATGACTGAACTAGTAAAGGAAGTTTGGGCTGTTTCTATGAAGGATGCTTAAACAGTGGTGTAGAAAAGTTGTTCTACACACAAAAGCGTTTTATGGGCAAAACCCTGAAATTATTTGAGTTAAGAACATGTACACGTTGTAACTGCAAACTTGTGATTCCTTACATTCTGTTCTCTTTTTTTTTTTTTTAAAGAAAAATAATATATTATATAAATATAATATTAAATAAATAGAATATTCTCTTGGCCATTTTTGTAAGTGCGCGAAACTTTTGAAAACTTGCATTACATTCAGTGGCGCAAGTTTCATGTTAACACAAGGAAGGACAAGTCAAACTCTGACATACCTGTTTGCCAGTGTTTTAAAAAAAAAAAAAAAAATACGTCTTTTAGAATATATCCAAACTGTACAAGTGTCCAGATCCTATTGGGGGATTTCACCTATAGAAATCTTGCAACCTTACACATGTCAAAATCTAATTCTGACCGGCAAATCACCATTATTTAAAGTCTGTTATTATCAAACATAGAACATTTTATATTTTACTTGCATGATTAGCAATACATAACACAATTGATCTAAAGAGGATGGTAAGGGGGGATGGTGATTTTACAAGGGGGATGCTTTTTCATATTTATTGCAACAAGGGGGAAGGCATCCCTTTGCATCCCCCTCAGCTTGAGCCCTGGTTGTTACAAGCCTAGGTCTCACCTGTGACCCTATCTCTCCACTTGCCTCTCTTCCTCTCTGTCTGAGCTACTACCTGGCAGGACTGCTTCTGTCACCTGATAAAATAACACATTGATGCATGCCATATGAACGAGACAACAACATGTGCCTATTCAAAGCTCTCATTTCAAACACACATTGATGAACCATACAGTACATCATCAGCCTAACATTTATCACAATACTGAATCTCACTACTAACATATCACCACATCACTGTTCGACCTCACCTGTGACCCTGCCTCTCTACCTGCCTCTCTTCCTGCTCTGTCTGAGCTACTACCTGGCAAGACTGCTTTTGTCACCTGACCTGACAAAATAACACATTGATGTATGCCACATTTATGCCTTAGTTCAGTATTATTATTACCATTATTGTTGATTCTACACATTAGCAACTGAGAAAATATTTTAAGTGACTTGCACTTTGACTTGTTGTAAAGTAGCTCCTAATGTCCACTTTCTGTTTTTTGGCTGCCATCCTGACTCAGCATATCACCAAATTAGCCTAATTGCCAAACACACACACACACACACACACACACACACACACACACACACACACACAAACTAACGTTTAGGTTTGCCACTCCTCCCGTGATTGAAAAAAATGCACCATCCCTGAATCAATATGAGACACGATTTGTCCTGTATTTTCGTGCACAGAACTGTTGGTATTAGGATGGTGTCTACCGGTAGCCTGCATGATGTTGCGCATCTAGTTGACAGAGCATTGGTGCTTCGTACAACCGGATGTAGCTAAAGCCTCTCACACGTTAGCAAGAAACGGCAAAGCCAATCCTATTAGTGATGTGGGTTAGGGAGGCGGGACACGTAGTAGAGAACGAGATCTGTTAACCGTTTGTGCACCACAAATTCTGATGCTGCCTGTCTGGGCCAGGAACGCTCCTGTAAAAGAGATACTTAATCTCAATGAGAGTTTTCCTGGTTAAATAAAGGTTAAATAAATTAAAGAAATAAAAACCACAAGACACCGACGGACAACAGTGTTTATATATTTTTATTGTTTGATCAAAATTATTGCAAGGGACAATTCAATTGTTGCTGGATTTTGGTAGGGACATGTCCCTAGCGTCCCTACTAAATTCTACGCCCTTGATTGTCTGGATGGCGACTTTTAGCACATCATTTTCTTCTCCATTCAGTTGTTCTGCTGTTTGGCTGTTCTCAGATCTCTGAAGGAGTCAGGACCAAGAGAGAGGAGCAAAACCATACAGAGAAAAGAGCATTTTATCTCATTCTAATAACTACTGTGAACATGGATATCATGCAGTATATGCTCCATATTCTGTCTCAATACTCCTTTCTGTGAGTGAAATTCAAAATACTGACACACTCATTACTATTGGTTATGCTTGTTTTGTTTTGGGTGGTTTGGTGCACCCTCTTGTTTTTCTCTACAGGGTGAGAAAACTGCCCTTCGTCAAATGTCAATAATTCTTTAGATTGATTTTGAAAACACACTGAAAGAAACTGTTTTTAAATTTGCAGGGACAGGCTATGTCCA
This sequence comes from Myxocyprinus asiaticus, assembly GCF_019703515.2. Classification (NCBI taxonomy): domain Eukaryota; kingdom Metazoa; phylum Chordata; class Actinopteri; order Cypriniformes; family Catostomidae; genus Myxocyprinus; species Myxocyprinus asiaticus. The sequence continues at coordinate 34,880,848 of NC_059383.1, forward strand.
CAGTAATCCGGATACATTTGAAAACTGACTTTTTGTGTCAAAACGCTCTCCGTCTACACTGCCCGATATCGCTTAAATCCCCTTACTTTTCCATCTGTAAAGCCGACTCACTCTCTGTCTTCAAAAAACGACTAAAAACACATCTTTTCCATGAGTACTTAACCAGTCATTTAAAAAAAATAAATAAATAAATTGCACTGTTGCACTTTATTCTGTAATGAATACTATTATGATGCTAGTGAAACTTTGTAATACAGAAATTTTCATACCACTGTCTCCTTAAGATGATTCGCTTATGTTTTCCTCTTTTGTAAGTCGCTTTGGATAAAAGCGTCTGCCAAATGAATAAATGTAAATGTAAATGTACTGTGAATGTGCAAAAGAAGCGTCCTCGTGTTCCACAACCAGACAGCAATTCTGACTAAACTTCCTGTCGACTTTAAAGGAATGCAATGTGAGGGTTGTACTCAGTAACATTAATCCTTAATAATGCTATCAAAGGGGATAGCAGGCACAACAACGCTTCTACAACATGAGCGCCATCTTGATTTGGGTTGAATGAATCACATGACAACGAATACGTCATCATTTTCTAATATCTCAGTTTTCTCAGTCCACAACCCAACGCAAATAAGGTGTCATCAGATTTATTCACTTGGGAGAGCGTTCTCGAAAAGTTCAGTTTTCGCTGAACAAAAACGCAGCCTCGGTGTGGACGGAAGGCCAAAATGTAGAAAAAAGATGTGTTTTTAAATGTATCCAGATTAATGTGGATGTAGTCACAACTGATTCTGAGAAATGGCAGGAAAAAAACCTTTACTGTTTGTAACGCTGTCTGGGGTGGACCTAAAAAGAACATAATTTTAAGTTTTTGATTGTATTTATAACTGATAACTGAGCAATAAGCATAAAAAATCATTTATTTATCAATTAGCAGAAAAAAAAATCAGCAGATTCCATTTAGCCTGGACATGAACTATCTGTTGGTCTAATGTACACAAATCATATAATAAGGGGACATTTCTGTAGATTGTTATAGTTTTTGCTAGCAGATAATAGCCAATACAAGCCATTTCTCAGTATTTGCATGCTTCAGTTTGCCAGTGACAGTCTGACATCATCTGTTATGCCATACAACATATTATAATCTCTACTCTCATACAAACTAAAACAATTTAGTGCCTGAAACAGTGTCATATTTAGCTCATCCTGAATTAAAAATGGCCCCTACTACAACAATGCAGGTACTTTTATTCATAAAGAAGTTTTGTTCAAGCCAGTTTGCCTGTATGTAATTGAGAGGACTGTGCTGTCTGAAAATGTTTTTATATCTATACATTCATCATTTTCGTTCAGGTGAAAGCAAAAAGAGTGACATGATGAATATCTCAAAGGAAACTGCCACACCTTTGATGCATGTGGCAACATGACTAATGTCCTTGAATTTAAATATCCAGCCTTTGATGTTGCAATACATGTCACAGGCAGAACTGCACACCACAAGGTGGTAATAAGTGTCATGACATGTCAAATTCATTGTTTGTTTTTCCCAATAAAAACAATTGTCCTGTCATCTGATTTACACACCAGGCAGTGCCATAAAGATGTCCATCTTTTATATGAAATGTTTAGTATGAAAATGATTTGGTGTGAAGCAGACATGCATAAGAGGGAGCTAGGATATTGCTGAAATCGCAAATATCTGAAGAGGGTTAATGTATTCCATAAGATAAGTCAAGTAGTTAAAATAGGCCATACTTGTTTTTGTTTTTTTTTTGTTAATACATTTGCTTTGTTAGAAAAGTTATGTCCCAAATCATAGGACTGTGAAAATAGTATTACAAAGGTCAGTTTTTAATCTGCAGTTTTGGGAATAGTGTACAGGTATGCTAAAGATAACAAAGCTAATGGTCTACATACATTGCTCAGTAGTGAGGTCATTTGTTTTTTTGTTTTATTTGTTGTTGTTTTTTTACAGTAGTAAAGCTGTTTTATTGAATAATTAGCAGACTACCATTGTCAAGTGCTACAACATTACATTGTCCCTGACAATATTTTAGCAATCAGTTTGAGTGTCCAGTATTCTCTGTCTACTGATTCGAATCAAAACTAGTGATGTCCAGCTCACAAACAATTTTTTATTATTATTATTAATCACTTCCAATCAGATTTCCAGAATTATATGCAGCTTCCTGATCACATGTTTCTATTTCCAGTTATATTTCTAATGTGTTTAGATTTACCTACTCCTAAACAGGATGTAAAAACAAAAAACACTGTGGTTGGTCACTTTACCGACAGTCTCTTCAAGTCTAATTAGATGGTTATAATTGGTAATAATAAGCTGCAAAGCACTGAACAAAAATGTACATGCAGAGAAAATAAAAACTTCATGCTGACTTCAAAGTTATTTTTTACCTGATCAGAACGTTTGATTGCATTGCCAGTTTTTCCACTTACGACTCCAAAGTTTTAATTTGCAATTCTGACACAAAATCCTTGTGTGAAGACTTATGGATAGGCTGTCACTGGGTAATGAGTTTTTGGGTTAGTGTAAGGGTACGTGTACTATAAAATAAACTCTATATTTTACTTTACTTTGTAGATAACTTTGTATATAAAATAACATATATTTCAGCACTGTGCAATAAGCTTTGTGATGTCACTGCTTTTTTAAATTCACTGTAGAGACCCTAAAAAACAAAAGCATGTTCTATAATTCAAACCCTTTTTTTCCTCAGTTTGTTTGTCAGTTCTGATGTAAACAAATGTGTTAAAAGATTTATTTAAGTAAGTTAAAATGCAATTAGGTGGTTGTTAAAAGCAAGTACTTATTGAAAAGTTTTGTTTGGTGGATGTTTGGTTAATTTATTTGCATATGAGGGCTTCAGGATCCATCCCAGGTTAAGATGAGCAAGTTGCATCCCCTCACACAAAATATCAGGAGGGATGGCAAACATGCAGACGCTATAGGTAACAGTAAATTATAACTAATAATTTTCCCCCTAAAACGGAAAAGCCAATCATTCTAGACTACAGAACAGAGGTAATGAGATTTGTTTAAAAATTGTTTATCAGTAGTGAAAAGCTGGCTGTAATGCACAGATTTTTTCAGAGGCTTGTGTGTTTATTTTATTCAATGCTTTTCAAATTAATATTGAATTTCAAAGTCACAATATACAGTATATGAATCTAGTGTCATTTTAAATAGTATTTTAAAAGTGAGCAAACTACTAATACAGCGAAATAGACTGGAAACAGAAATTTAATCTAATTTCATGCTTTCTCTTAGTTTTGACAAGGTTTGTTCCGAATGTTCTAGGAATGGTCTATTAACACTTCCTGGTGTCTCTCATCCATAGATCAAAAAAACAAAAAAAACTGTATATATTTTTTTTTTATTTCTTAATTATTTTTTCATTCATTTTGTTGATTGCACATGGTGAAAAGATGAACATCTCCAGTGAGATCTCCCCTACTGATCAATCAAACTCTTCCAGCTACACAATTTTCAATGCAACTGTGGACATTCATCTTTATGAATACACATGGATTTATGCCACCAGCGTGCTGTTGGGTCTCCCAACCAACTTCTATGTTATATGGCTTATTGTAACAGGCAATGGACTTGCAACAGAGTTCTTCAGTCTCAACCTATTTGTCAGCGAGATCCTATTAAGTCTGAACTCTCTCTTGAATCTTCTCAACAAAGAATTTGAAATTCACAAGATAGTTGGGGCTTTTTTAATAGGACTTGCCATCACTGGTCGTCCTCTGTTTCAGTGTCTGATCTGTGTTGAGCGTTACCTGGCAGTGGTTCATCCTGTGACATTTCTGAAGTTCAAACCTCTCAGATACAGAGTCATTTGTTCTGGTATTGTTTGGGTGACAACTGTCGGCTCCTGTTTGGTCATTATTATGGCTTTAGAGTTGTTCCTATCAAAGTTATTTGTTGGTTTCATATTGGCACAGTTCTTTGCCCTCCTCTCTGTACAGTTGTTCTGCTGTTTGGCTGTTCTCAGAGCTCTGAAGCAGTCAGGACCAGGAGAGAGAGGGAGAGAGAAATTGGAAGAAAACCACATGAAAAGAAGAGCCTCTAATTTAATTCTAACAATTACTGTGACCATGGTTATCATATATGCTCCATGTAGTATTACAACAATCCTTTCTTTTACTTCAACACAAAATATTGACATACTCTTGTCTCTAAGTGAGGCTTGTTTTACATTGGCTGGTTTGATGCTGCCAGTTCTGTTTCTACTGCGGGTGGGAAAACTGCCCTTTATCAAACGTCAATAATTCTACTAATCATGTCTCTGTGATCCATCATCAGTCATCTGGAAAGTATCATTTTTTTTTTTTTTACAAAAAATAATTACAAATAATAATAAACAATTGTAATCTGTAACATGACCTGGAGCTTCTAAATTGTTTATCATAAATAAAATTATGTATTGGCTGACTATAATTGTTGTGACAATAATTGTTATTGAGCACTGTGCTTGTGTCTAATGTAGCCTTTTTACTTATGTTTATTCCAATTAAATGAAATGAAGTTGCCATTTTTGTCAGCAACATCCTTTTTGGTCTTCCTACACACTTTGAGGTTCTGTGACTTACTGTTGCAGGAACAGAAAGAGGAATTGTATCCGAAATCGAAACATCTCATATAACGTTTTGTGCAACCAGTTCTCTATATACATTGGGCTGAAAAACCAGAATGACGTTCTGTAGATCTAACTCAAATCATTTATAACCCAAATACAGATATAATTACAACAAAAGGTGATGGGTAAGGAATGTTTCTCCCATTAAAAACAATTGCCATGCAGTCAGATTTACCAGTTGGTGCCTTAAAGCAGACATAAGCAGACAAAAAAGAGCCATTGGGACAGACCAATAGACACAAAGATTGATGTTCAGACAGACTAACAAATGGATAGAGTGATATAAAACAGATGTTTTGAACTATATTAAAACTTGCTGTAATAAATGGTTGTGGACAGGAAGCATGTTGCAGTAAGGCCCTCGGCGGGGAATTTGCAGGTACTGCAGATCCTACAAAAAAAAATATTCCACTTACTGAAAGAAAGAAAAAAGAATGAAACCCAGATTATGCTAATACCTAGTACAGTGCTCATAATCAAATTAATGTCTTCTAAATTCAGAAGCTATTGGTAAATTACTTTAATATGGGCAGATATTCAAAATGGCTCAGCATTTCCCAATAAGAAATTGAAAACCATATGAACTTCAGGTTTAGACACAGGACTATTTAGAGGAACAAAGCATAAAGATTCTACCCCATGCAGTTCATTAGACTGGGATTTCAGAACCATCCTACAAAGTTTATTTCCTCTGTGTTTTATGGTCTCTGGTCCCCATCTGAGAATACTAAGATTCCAAACACTACCACCCCTTCCTATTTTTAATTAACATTTAACACTTGTTCTGTGGCTTATTGTCACAGGAACAGGGAGAGGGATTGCATCAGAAATTGAAACATCTTTGTTTTTGATATTGTGTTTTGTCTGCACTGTGTGATAGCTGTAATTGCCAATGAATTTCCAAAACTCTTTGATATCTGTATTGAGCGTTACCTGTCAGTTGTCCTACCTGTTTCCTTTCTGAATTTCAAACCTTTGAGATACAGATTTTTGCATCTATCTCTATATCCACACGGTTGGGATACAAGAATGCCATTCTGTAGGTCTCACTACTTGATACTTTCTCACTAGTTGAAGTCTATTAATTCATAAACTGAGAAAGAGCTGCAGAAAAACTGCAAGATGAGTTAGGAATGTCATAGCATGTCAAGCTTGTTGTTCCCAATAAAAACAATTGCCCTTCTGTCTGATTTACATACCAGGTGGTGCCATAAAGCTGTCAGTCTTCTCTGGATAACATTACTAGTATGAAAATATCTGGTGTGTCTCTTATTGCCAACAGAAGCAGAGATGCATTGGAAAGAGCCAATGGGACTATTGGAGAAGAAAGATACACATGAAAGGCACACACGTAGATATATAGACAGTTAGAAAAATAGGCAAGATGATGGATAGATAGCATGATATTAAAGTTATGTTTTGAACTACACTGAAACTTACTGTAATGAATGGTTGTGGACAGGAAGCATGTCGCTGTATGGCCCTCTACAATAATAGTCCACTTACACGCAGGTGGATGCTGATGATGGATTAATGATGTTCATCTGATCATGGCCAGTCTATGAAAATATTTTAAATACATTATTTATCTGATATAATGTTTTAAAGTGTCAATAAATTGCATTGTGCCATCCCAATACATATTAATAATTATGTTTATGCTAAGACATACATGTAAATATACCTTATCTTGTGAACTGTGTTGTTAACTCTAACATTTTGAAAAAAATGAATGAATATTTTGAGAGAGAGAGAGAGAGAGAGAGAGAGAGAGAGAGAGAGAGAGAGAGAGAGAGAGAGAGAGAGAGAGAGGATGTACTACTCTGTAGCTCAGGGCCATTTCTAGCTATAAGTGGTATAAGCAGCCGTTTAGGGCCCCCGAGCCACCAGGGGGCCCCATAAAGTAAAGTAATTTGTTTTAAATATAATTTATTTTATTTTATTTGAATACACTAAAAGCTGCAAATAAGACTCAGGCAGCTGCTATGGCTAAATTAGACAGTTATAGGGGGCCTCCTTGTGGCCCGAGAAGGAAAGGGAGAACGTAACCGCAAGGAGAGAGTTGCAGCTAGATGTGACAGACATGCACGTGCTTAAAAACTCAGGAGCAAAAACCACTGATAAGACTGGTAAGAAATGAATGTAAGCCAGCTACCTGGCTAGATGGTGTTTGTTCGTTATCATGCATTAAAGGAATATTCCAGGTTTAAAAGAAGTTAAGCTCAATCGACAGTATTTTTGGCATAATATTGAATACTACAAAAATGTATTTTGACTTGTCCTTCCTTTCTTAAATAAAAAAGAAGCAAAAATCTGGGTTACAGTGAGGCACTTATAATGGATTTAAATGGGGACAATCCGTACATGTCAAAATACTCACTTTTTCAGAAGTATAGCCTCAAGACAAAATATGTGTGTTAACATGATTTTAGTGTGATAAAATCACTTACTAACCTTTTCTGTGCAAAGTTATCGCCAATTTTACAACTTCATTGACATGACACTGTAATGTCAACAAACCATAAAACACTAAAACGACTGTAAAAATTACAATTTAAACAACTTTACAGCTCAGATAATACATGAGTTTTAAAAGAAGGATTAATGCAAATACTTTTATAAAATTAGAAGCTTCACATTTCTGCCTTTAAGCCCACCAAAACTGGCCCAATTCACTTCCATTGTAAGTGCCTCACTTTTCAAAGGTACATGTTCTCAAACATCTGCTAGTTATATAACTAAGGTGTACTGTAGACAATAGTATTGTCACAATAGACATTGTGTATCTAGCCAATTTTAGCTCACAGACTCAATGCTATCTTTGTTTCAGCTAGCTAGCTAGCTGACGGTAGGTACAGCACTGGAGATAATTCAGTCTACCAAATTTGTCTTGTCTGCATTATTTCCAGGTGCCATATTGAAATATTTAGGGGTGTGGCAGCTGGGGATTCAGGTACACAAATTCCTTGTAAATAGCCATTTTATATGTAATTATTACATGCAAAATGGCTCATGTAAGAGCCTGTCACAGAGTGTTCTCACCAGTCACCACAGTTAATGTTAATTTAATCACATAATGTTGATGTCATACTCTGTTATTTTGATGCTTCTGTGAGCAATGGGGTTAATTACTGGTGTCACAGAGAACAGAGATTCTCCACTGATTCATATGCTTAACAAACATGGAGAGGCACCTATTATTTAATAGGTATTTACCTGTATTTTTCTAAAGAATGATGAATATAGTCTTAAGTGTTGGCTAATTTCCATATTTTGAAGCCCTAGTTTAGACACTTGGACCTTGTGCTGTATTTTGAGAGCAGTAACTTGATGAAACCTGAATTTGTTAAATCTCATTTGCTAACAGGGACTTCAGCTGAGCAGGATGAGAAGATCCGAGGGATATCAGGTAACACTGCTTTATGGTTACATCATATTGGAATAGGTTGCCTTTGATACTTTGATTTGATTATTTTTTCATCAATTTATTGTACATTTTTTGGTGTGTTTTGGCTAGTTAATATATTCCAATTTTAAGTTAATATTTTGAAATTTGCTGAAGACTGTATTGTGGTATCACACTTGGGTGTGGGAGGAGGAGGAGGGCCTCCAATTAGGATTTCACTTTAGGCCCCCATATGCTCAGAAACAGCCCTGCTGTTGCTTAAGACTTGCCATTACAGTACTGCAAATATTGTTGGTTCTTGTATGATAAATTGCTGTCTTGATAAGTTGCATTGGATAGTGTCTGCTAAATGATTAAGTGTAAATTATATTTGCATTTTCACTAGAAATTAAGCCAATTCAACTCCCAAAATACAGCAGTCTAACAGGGCTAAGGATTATCAATGATCCAAACTCAAAAATACCCGCAGAGGTTGATAAAAAGAGAGAGACTGTAAATAACCATCAATGATCATTTATTTATTTAGAATTTCATTTTTAAATGCTACAAAACATGCTCTATTCTGAGAGAATACAATGTGACCCAAAGACAGAGTAAATTCTGAATTCTACCTGTATTTTATTATTATTCATGTATTATAACATTGTTATTATAATTTATTCTAATAATAAAAATAAGTACTAATAATAAAAAATAGGATTATTATTACTCACAGTAGTGCTACCTGGATATAGCTTCCCTGCTATTCTTGGAACCTTATTATGTTTCTAAATCAAAACAATTATTGAAAAAACCTCTTGTCCACTATATGCAACAGACTTCCAGCGACTAACAAATGGACCCTTTTCACACTTCCGGGTTTTAGAACGTGGAATGAAACGATTGCAGGTTAAACTTTGATATCGGTGAATGGGAGTAAATTGGAAACCATGCCAAATATCATTTTTGCTACCTATTTGCTCCAACATCAAAAGAAAAATGCCACTATGACATTTCCACATCTTTCCAAATGAAGTAAAAATAAATAAAAATAGAGAGCGATGGGTTACAACAGTCACAAGAGAGAAGATGGGAAATTTACTTTCACTCTCTCAGCAGCTGTATTAGAAAACTCATCGCATCTGTGGCAACACATTTTTTTAAACTTATTCCAGGGTAATATAATACAAAGGATAATGTTCTAAATGTATACTAATTAATAAAAAGAAAATAACAAAATATATATCTAAAAAAAGAAATTCTAGGATTATGTTGCTAAATTAGGCGGAAATGCGTCATGAGGGTCCATTAAATTATTTATTTTTTTTCACATGCACGAAGGTAAAAATCCTTGGTAAGTCTGGAGGCTATGCATTGCATTTGTTTCTTCCCATGCATTTCCAGTTCTGTGGTGTAAGACTGGAAGTAATTAGCCACATGTTGGTTTACTCTTATCAGAATCTGAATAATCTCTAGATGACTGTCCATTAACATCTTGCAGAGCTGACGGATAAATACTGAACCCATATCTGGATTTCTCCATGAGAAATACCCTGCAGAGGAAAAATATCTGTTTTAATTTGTGTGGAGAATGTAAATAAACAAATTCAGTTGATCATGCTACTGCCGGTGCAATGCAAACCTTCCACTGTTGAATAACAGCAGAGAAAATCCACCTCCGGAACATCTGACATAAATTCCCCCTCTGGACTGTCTGTCTCATCAACAGGGTCACCTTCCTTCCCCCTGCAGGCCTGAATAGAAAATCAAACCACAAAATAATAGGCTATAATTGACTGTGTAATCTGTGTCATTAAATGCACATGTTCTCTCAGTCCCCTACAAGTGAGAAGGTGGTGGGTACCTGTAGGAAGAAGAGTTTCGGCTTGCCCTGCAGACTAGGGCAGAGATCAGAGGTCATGGTAGAGGTTAGAGTTTTGATAGGGACCGAATGCTGATCAGATCCAAGAACTTTACCTTCCGCTCCGTGGCTCATCAGTACACACACAAAGCAGGACATGTCTGTGTGGTTATCCTTGGACACTGAAACACACATTCATCATTTACAGTATGTATGTATGTATGTGCAAAAACACAAAAGAGCACATATTATGTGGAATACTGAAAATAACAACTCAGTCATTAACCTTTTGTCAGTGCGTCAACCATTTGATCAGCTGTCAGGTTTTTTTCCACCTGTACATGAAAGCCCAATGATTGGAACGTACTGTACAATAGATTTTCATCTGTTGAACAGCCCACTCTGTGCAAATGTGGAGATCCTGGAAAGGCAAGACACAACTAAATTGCATTTTAAAAGAATTATATTATAAAATCACAACCATGGGTTGGTGGATTTTTTTCCTCTTGTTCCATGTCTCTTGTACCACTTTGTGGTCTCTTTCTTCCACATGGAACTCAAAATCAACATTTCATGTGCATTTCTATGTATTTATAAGCAGCTTTGTAATAAGCTGGTCATTAATTGCAAAATAACATTTCAGACACTTGGTTAATATGCTTTACTAAACAGTTTTTAACAAAACGTTTTCAAACAGCTTTTGAGGGATATTTTTGTGGAACAGATACTTGATGTAATTCCCCCCTTGTGGTTTTTTTTCATGTTGTAAATCACATGAATGGGAACACAAAACTGTAAGTCGCTGTGCTATTCACATTCAGACAACAACACAGACACTGAGTCAGACAGAATCACAATAAGAGCAGATTTCCTACGGTCATTGACCTCCTGGAAATATCAGGGAGATTTTAAATACCCAAATTTAATTGTTTTATAGCATTTCTGTAGTAAATATATATTTTCTTGTTTTTCTCTGCTCTTAAATATTAAGTTAGATATTGCTCCTGTATATGTCTGATTTGTCAGTAAATAATTATTTTTACTCAGTTATTTTCAGTTTCTTTTTGTTCTAGTAGAAAAAACTTATGATGAAAAATAAATATAATATGTATTCAGTAACAACAAATGCATGGAAAAGCCAATGGTCAAAAAGTGTGGGACAGAATGTCTCAAAATAAAATACAACTATTAATATTTTTAGAATTGATTTTAATGTTAGGGCTAAATTAAGTCCATTTAAAAGGGCTGAAACCAACTTTTCAACAGTTCTACATAAGCAGCTCAGACATTTGTATTTTACAACAAACAAAGAAACAAGCTAATCGCATTTAAGTGGAGATATATGTGCTGATACTCACCGAAATTATTGATGATTAGACATTTGCCTATCTTTTTATGTTTCTTATAGGGCTCAAACACACAGGGCTTCTTGGAATCTCTGTGAATGCAAGCGTGATAATCAGGACATCTTTACATTTTGCATAAGAAAATGTAAAAAGTCACCTGGACCGAGAGTCTTACCTGTGATCTTCAGAAGCAAAGGAGTTCATTCTAGCACTTGATTCATTACACCACTGTGCTCTGTGTTAGAAGATTAAATAGGGTAGCTTCCTAAAATCTCACTTCTCCAATAAAAAAAAAAAAAATGTCTGTCTCCTTTGCTTTCATTTTACTACTAAGGACTTCAAAGTCCATGGTGCTGCCTCAAAATGATAACATTTAATATTTAACAGATTAATTCGGATGTTACAGATATCAAGCCACTTCCACGAACAGATCTTCTGGACCATGGACTTTACAAATATAATACTCTTTGCTGCCCCATCTTTTCCTGATGAGTATTATAGCTGTATTTAGGAGAAGAGATGATAAGATAAAAAATAAAGGTCATTCTAAATAATAATAATAATAATAATAATAATAATAATAAATTCTTATCAGGATATGGGCAAAACAAAGTGCCCATACAAAACATATGTTGTCTTGTTAATGAAAAGTTTTCTGAAAAGGTTCAAAAGAGGCTTTATGACATCAGACCATTTTTAAGTAATTACAACATAGTTGCGCCCTCTGCAGTTACCGCAGTTCTCCAGAGGGCTACATACAGTACAAAAGAGGAAGAGAATAAAGACCACATTATGCAAACAGATAGTACAATGATCATATAATCAAGTTAATATATCACTTTATTTGAATATGCCACTTCAGCCTTGTTACTTACTGCAAATTCTGCATTGAATTGTATTTAAACATTTCTTTCATGTATTTTCATTTATTTTGAATACAACTTTAAAGTCATTTAGAGCAATGCAAAACTAGATATGCTTGCAAGTTAATGTATTAGACAAAATACGTACATACCTGTACATTCTATGTCTGTCTATCAATACTTTTTTTTTCTTCAGGTCATTATATTGTGATAGCACAGTTAAGTGTATGTGCTGTCAGAAAGATTTATGACTCATAATCCAATCACAGCCATTGTTCCGTGTTAAGCCTTGCAGTTACAGCAGGTTATTCTTTATTAGTGTACTTATGGTTATGTTTTGGGGGACATGCTTATACAGTAATGAGGGTGGGGCTTTGAGACAGCCATGGTTCCGACAGCCCTAAGGATGTTTGTGGAGGTGGGTGGGGGTAATGCATGTGTGCTAATAAGTTTTTAGCAGGTGAATGTAGGTCTGGCTGGCATTGTCATTTCAGTGCATCTTAATCTCATTAAAGATCCATATGGGGATGCATGTACTGCAGCTGAGCTCCTGAGCAACCCAAATTAAACAAACGAGAATGATATTCATTATGGAAAATCATGGCTGTAGAGTGGGAATAAAGCTTAAGTTTGGCAGGCTGAGTTGTAACTGTGTTTTATGTTTAGAGCAACTGATTTGTATATCAGGAGAAAAACACTGTCTACCTTTAAATTTTCCACTTGTCTAGCTTAACAGTATGGCTTCAAACAACTTTTGCTTATTTTTCAGTCTTGTAGAAAGTTAAACCTCAACTGGCAAAACCTCAAAATCACAACACAGCCAGAGGCTTCATGACCATGTATGAGACAGCAAACTGCAATCCTATTTTCTCAGACCTGCTGATATAATGATCCAATTTGCTGGGCCACTTAAATCCAGTTCATTCCCATGTCCAGTATAGCTGCTAACCAATCAGATACCTGGACCCTTGACCATTTCATCCACTTAAATGAGTATACATCAGGTTAACATCATCCACCAGATGATCACACTTTGTATTTAAGGAACTGAAGATGATGCAAGCCGAACTTGAACTCAGGCCAGAGGTCGTCCACATCGTGCACTACAGCAGGGGTTTTCAAACTAAGGTCCAGGGTGGGCCACGAGGGGGTACTGGGGGATCTGTGGAAAATTTCAGAGAAAGATAAAAGTTGTTCATAATGGTATACAAAAAAAAAGTACAAAAATATATTTACTGAATTTGACATTATTGCCATTTAAGTTTAATTGAAATGTTTCTCTTCAGGTTTATACATTTAACATTACTCAATTATGATATGAATATTTTTGGCCGATACAACACCAATTTTAACAAAAAACTATAGGCTGATACCAATATTTTGCCATTTAACTTATGTCATCAGATTACTGTTTTGTTTAAGAATTATGCTGCAAAAATGTACAAAGGATGTATAAAAGCTATTTTATTTTTCTAACTATAAATAATTTCTATTAAAAATATATTGAAGCTGTTGAACACATGACAGGCCAACATTTTTAAAGTTTGAAAGATGACAATGAAGGATAAATACAAGATAAAAAAAAAATAATAATAAAATAAAAAAGATTTAAAACAAGACGATTTATGTTTGGGGGAAAAAAAAGTTTATTTGCACTTCTAAAATATTTTTACAGTTCTGTTTTTGCAGTTTGAAATAACAGAACTCACATTATACATACTATGATAGAATATTACAAATGTATATTATGAATACATTCGACATGCTTTATTTTTTTCTGATGTTTTATTTATTCTAAATTATTTATATATATTAAATGCAGAAAAAAAATTATATATTTTTTTTTATAATCTTAAAAGTCTGTGCATGCGCCTGCCGTTGAGTGTACTAAAAAAGGTACCGCAAAGCAGTCGTAGTGCGCATGTGTCGAATGCGTTCGTATTCGTTCGCAGTCAGAAGAGTATACTTTGAAATATTAGAAACGAAAATTTACGTAACTAATTATCAATAAACCGTAGTATTTTCGTATTGGTGTTTTACGCTTATGCAATAAGAATGAAAACACCGATATGAAAAACTGATCATTGATATTGGCAGTTAATATCGATGGTTATAGCTGATGGTTTTAATTTGGTCAATAATAAGTACATCAGTGCATCCCTACAGATAGTATTTTAAATCATTTGCTTTTTAGTGCAAAAACAATATAAAAGCTCATTTAAATTTTCTTTATAATATCACACTATTTTTTTCTGAATTTTCTCTGGTCTTTATACAAAACAATAGAGTATAAAGTGACTTTATGTTTTAGGATAGGGTCCGTCACAACGTGACTGTCATATTTGGGGGTCCTTGGCATCAAAAAGTTTGAAAACCCCTGCACTGCAGTATCTGTGTTTGTATTAACTAGAATTTTTTTTAGAATAATTGCATCCACCAAACAACGTCTCCAACGCTAATGTGTTTTAAATTGAGCGTTAAAGAAATGTATCAAACTAGTTCTGATGTGTTTTGCCAAAATGATTAAATTATGGTTCTGAGATATTTTGCTAAATCACCAGTTTGAAACACCAGCAGTTAAAAAAAACAATACAGAACAGAGAAACTGACTGTTGAAGATTAAAAATAAAAAACACAATCTGCCAAATAGTACAGGACTGGACTGAGAACACAGCTTGAATGACAACAAAAAAAATGGCTTGAATATACAAGAGAGTGGCACAGTACAACAAGGACTGAGTAGGTTTGGTTGAGTAGCTCAAATGTTGGGATGTTAAAATCACATCAGGCTAAATACTGTACGTTTGCACTGACTCAGTTCAACTTTGTGGATTTGTCATGACAGTCCTCTTGTATGGCAGAGAAAATGTTCTAAGCTTATGATACTGCATCGAAACATTAGAAAGGACAAACAGCTTAGACAGAGAGAATAAGTCAGTGTACAGTGAGTTTGAGTGAAATCACATGCCCTATCTCAAGGCCAACAGCGGACACATTGTCACAGGTTTGTAAGCAAGAGTCAGATTCTGAAGGAATGTGCACACACGTAAGACACAGAATAGGACACCTCATGCTTTTCTTGGGTCAGAGAACAAAACAGTGTGAATATTGTTTCTTCTTTTAGAAACAAAGTGTGTGATGAGTCACGAAATGAGCACGAGAGGAATAAAGAGGATTAGTAGCTTTTGCTCTATACAAGCAGCTTTACAAATGTAATTTTGTTATTTGTTTAAACATCAGCATATGTAATCGAAACTTGTAATAATTAATACCACTGATTAAACAGCTCTGGAGTACTTTATTCTGATTGGTCAATTACGGATTTCAGCAGTCAGATGTTCTCTATAATGGTCTCTAAACTGTATAATTGACCGTCGCCCCATGCAGGCAACTGTTTTTCCAAACAGAGTAGCTGGACTAGTTTTATGTCTCTTGTAACTTCATGCATAATAAACTCAATATAATGTTTGTTTGTTTGTTTGGTGCATAGCTGTTTAATAAGGAGGATAATGAACAGTTAGCCCATCATTAAATCGCAAAATAATTTCACCCTGTCTGGGTTTATTTTGCGATAATGACTGGATGGTTGTACATTAATTACCTTACCTATACCCTAACTATTTACATTTACATTTATTCATTTGGCAGACACTTTTATCCAAAGCGACTTATAAAAGAGGAACACATAAGCGAATCATCTTAAGGAGACAGTGGTACGAAAAGTGCCATATTACAAAGTTTCACTAGCATCAGAATAGTAGCATTCAAACCACATTAAAGTGCAACAAGAATATTATTATTTTTTTCTTTTATTTTTTTACCCTAACCCTACCCCTAACAGAAACCTTTTTGATATTTTAAGAAATATTATTACGGCCCCCTTATTGAACAGTTTTTAATCATAATAAAAACATGAACATTATGTATGAACAATTTTTTTATCTTTAATATATAGCCAAGTAAACTCACACACACACTAGTCCTGGTGCTGAAGTCTACTTCAGGTTTTCCTGCCCCTCCTCTCTGTGGGTGATTAGTGCGGTAAGCCGCAGTGGGATTGGGTGAGTTAGTCTCATTACTGCATGTACAATGAGTCAGTGCGCTCAGCCTTGCCGTTCTGATGCTGGACAGAGGAACTTTATAAACTGAACACTTACAGGAATTAAGAGACCAACAGAACAGACTTTCAACCTTGGGATTGTGCAGAAACTCATTGCTGATGTTATGCAAGAAGGTTTAATCTAAAGTTTGTTTCACTATGAAGGACTCAAAGAGACATTAAGCTGAAAGGACATCTTTTTGGATACGTTTGGAGTGTCTCACGTCACCATGGAGATCAGGAAAGTCCATCAGAATTTCCACAAGACAGTTTTCCTGACCATGATGATGTTTAAATGGGGTGAGTTCTTTCTCTCTCATTCTCCCACAATGTACACAAATTATTATTATTATTATTATTATTATTTAAAAAAAATTCTATGAAAATCTGTTTTTATACAGTATATGCATGCTAATAGAACACATGTATGAATATCAAGTCAAATTTGATGTTTTGACAATGTCTGGTCCTTGGATTTGAGTAGATTTATTCTGAGAAAGGCTGACTTCAAGTTTACTGTCCTTGATAATCTCTATCAAGAATCAAGAGCAACAGGTTGATTGTTGTGTTTGATTCAATTTTTGTGTGTGTTTGGCATTTTTACAGTTTCCAAGATGCATTATGATACACAACCAATCAAAATTGGACAGAATTGGTTTCTTACTATAATCAAATTTTGATCCAAAAGCTTATGCTTAAATGCTTTGAATTAGTTTGGTACACAAATATAATGAGTGGTCATGTATGCATTTCTGTACCATTATTTTTTTATTTATTTATTTTTTTTTTATGGATGTGTTGGGCCAGATAGGAAAAGTAAAGCAGTCAACAGTGTTCAGCGTACATGGTAACTCCTTAAATAGTGGTTACTTCAGCTGTAAAAGACTCTAAAATATTCAAAATACTTTTGATTAATCAAAAATATAAAAAGATATGTTTTGTTTTAACATGTTTTGGTCACTACATAATTCCATTACTGTTGTTTCATTGTTTTGATGACTTTACTATTATTCTAAAAAGGTGGAAAATAGTAGTAAAATATGAATGGGTTGGTGTTTCCAAACGTTATGTCTGGTAGAGCAAATGCATATTCTATTATCCAAACTATGGGGGAAAAGAAATTGAATATAAGTACTAATATTTTTGTTTGCACTGTTGCATTTACTTACTACATTTCTAAAGCAATTTTTAAAAGTAAAGAGTAAAGAGTAAGAGTTGTGTAATGCCTTAAAAACCTTGAATACATATTTGCATGAAATCATATCTCCTTAAGTTTACACAGTCGTCCCATCATTCTTTTACCATTAGTGTAGTGTTTTGGCAAGCTATTTTACTTTAGTTTTTTCTGTTGTCTGGGACTTCCGAAGATGCACTGGAGTGTGTCCCTCCAACCGTCTGATCCGGGGTGGATATGACTAGTGCATGGTACGGGGGGGGAGTATGGGGGAGGTTATTCTTTTCTCCCTCTATTTTCCCTCCTTCCATCCATCCAGTCGGATTCTGCCCCGCTCCCAGGCCACTGTCTGCAACAGAAAAAGTTTGGGGGTGGGTGCCATTGTTTCCCATTGTCATGACAACAGGGCTGAGTCATTTGGACGCTGTGTGAGGGAGGAATTTGTGTTAAGCACTTCTAACGAGCTCTGTTTGCTTTTGCATTGCGTAGGCTTAACGTCCTTTCATCTGTTTGCATGGTAAAACTGTTTCTGAGAGTTTCTCTGTGATGATCATATTCAGCGAACACTTAAGTAGAAATAAGCAAATCTAAATTCCATCAAATGTGTTGTGTAAAACAGAGATTCTTAGTGGAGTTTTGAAGGAGGGTTGTGTTCAAAGATGCAGAAAATTTAACAGTGCATGTAATTGTGTGTGAAAATAATTGATAGGGTTCTGCACATTGTACTGTAACTTTACATTGGGATGATCTTTCTTTAGTGTAATGGTTTTATTGTGGTTTATTTTCCACCTGCATCGCAATGAAGTTATTGTTGTCATTTTCTGTTTTCGGTATAATTTTATTTGTCTTGGGGTTCTATTTCTCATCAGATTGATGCTATTGCTGGTGTTCTTTCAGTGATGTAATAGAATTTTTGTAATGTTGCTATGCTCGTATTTTGATTCTGATGAAATGTGGTCCGTCACTGATTGTCTATTCATTGATCTTGAGAAATAACTAAAAACTTGACCAACAGATTGTTACAGCATGCTTTTCAAAAGATTCTTTGTAAAAGAATCAAAATAGGCAGCACTATCTAAATGCATTAAACTCATTAATCAGAATCCTTTCCCTGTGTTTCAAGCAAATATCACTCTGGTTAATGTCCAAGTCCTGCCTAAGGAGAGCTAAGTTTTGTAAAATGAAAACTTTGTTGGCACTTACAGTACATTATCACTTAAGTTATGACATACAAATGTTGCCTTCTTTATTTTAAACATTGCATCTGTAGTGTATTTGCATAGAATAAATGGGAGTCTATGGGGGAATTCAGTGAGGGGAAAAGTGGGTGAAATTGTGGTATGATATCCCGACTGAGCTTATGGTTCATGTCAAATCACGCATGCAAATGTGACATCAAGTGCTAAGGGAAATGGGGGGGGGGGCGGGGTCCTGGAACTCACATTACTTTTTCAATGAAAATGTCTACAATGCACCCTGCCCCCACACCCCAGTCCCAACATGGATACAGGGAGGAAAGAATACCTTCACAGGCAGGCAAGAATAAATTCACACACACAAAGCCAAATACTCATCTGCTTGAATATTTGTAGCTCTACTAGCTAATAACAAAATGATTGCCAAGTTTGAGACTGCCTTGATGATAATAACTACAGTTAAGGTTCTTTAGTGGATGAACACTCAAAAACCATCACTTATTGTATGTCTATGTATTTAGACTAGAAGATTATTGAGATTGTCTAGATTTTAGATTCAAGTGGTAATGTTTATGAAGACGAATGACAAAAGAATTGCTAAATCAGAGTTCATGTTGATGCTAATATCAACCATTGATGCTCACATTAAATGCTCAAATAAATCACCTATATTTAGTCAAGTAAGCTATTTTGTCTTAATTAAGGTTAAAGGAGGAGGAAGATAGTTGACATGGAAATACTTTTGGGAAGTTGAAATGTGCAGTGTGACATGCTATACTCCATCTAAAACTAAGCAAAAAAATTTTTTGCTAATTATTTTATAATTATGCATGCTGTTTTTAAAACCTCATTGAGAGACTACATGAAATATTTCTACTTGTAAAAAATTAGTCATAAAAATTCATTCATAAAAATTCTGACCTACAACTTTGATGTAGGTTTGAAATAAGTTTATAGACATGTTATGCTTCTGTTCTGGAATATAGCGTTTTGGTGTCGGATATCTTTTATATTTAGTTCAAAAGCTTAAATTCATAATCTTAGAGAAGTTTCGGTTTTATATAGAATAATTAAGCATGCACACACACCTCCTCTGCGCCTGTGAAAATAAACAGATCACAGGTAATCTCAAAGTCCTGTCACATCACACACACCTCTCAACTCTCCTCTTACACACTCACTCCCATTCGTTCCCACCCATATCTCTGGACAGACACATAATGGTGTGTTATCTCATAGGGCCGATCTCCCCATCTCTCCCCATCAGAGCCAGAGTTCACAGTTAAATCACAGTCAATGTACAGCATATGGGCAACAGACTCCCTTCTTCAATATAAGCATATTGCATCAATTTATTTCTTTCAACGACTTAGAGACAGACAGACAGAGAGACATAGACAACCACTCACACAAACAAACTGTTCAAATAGGAAAACTAGTGTATCACACACACTCACAGCAGGAAGTAAGACACAAACAGAGATGACTGACTGTTATCTAAACACAGGGGGTGGAGTTTTGGTTGAATGACAGTTGGTCTTAGTAAGAGCCAGAGCCACCTTTCAGACAGAGGCATCACCTAATTTCTTTATACTCTAAAATGCACTGGTTGTGCTTAAAGTAATATAACGGGTTCAATACAAGTTAAGCTTAGTTGACGGCATTTGTGACATGATGTTGATAACCACAAAAAAGAAAAGAAAAAATTGAGGTTACAGCAAGCAGCTTAAAATGGAAGTGAATGGGGTAAATTTTTGGAGGGTTTAAAAAAAGTGTGAAGCTTTTAATTTTATAAAGCACTTACATTAATTCTTCTGTTAAAACATTTGTATTGTCTGAGCTGTAACATTTTTAAATTGTTGTTTTTAAGGTTGTTTTAGGGTTTTAGTGTTTACGGCGTCATGTTGTCACAGCAACAAAGTTGTAAAATTGGATATAACTTTACAAGGAAAAGGTTAGCGATTTTATCAGATTAAAATCATCTTAACACTCATATTGTTTACGTCTTGTGGCTTTACTTTTGAAACTGTAAGTAACTGTAAGTGCCTCACTGCAAACCAGATTTTTGCTTCTTTTTAAAGAAAAGGAGGGACAAGTCGAAATAATTTTTGGCAGTAATCAACATTATGCCACAACCGTTGTCAAATGAGTTTAACTTTTATAGAACCCGGAATATTCCTTTAATAAGCCAACAATGCATAAGACCATGTAAACGCCTTAAACAGTGTTTCCTTTATCGGGGCAAGTTCATTAACAGCTTAACCAAAAACCAAATGGCAAGCTCTTACCAGCTTATCCAAGTTTTGTTAGTGTTAGTTGAGTGTTAGCATTTGAGGAGTAAGAGTACTGGTTTTAGCTCTTAAACAGAACCTGCATGGCTAGCATTCTTCCAGCAGTCTCACACAGATAACATAAAACATTCACACACACCCAGAGTAAGACATAGTGCTCAAGACAGCTATATCAGGAGAATGTCTCTGTCAGCCATAGGAGACCAGTGACGCTTAGATCTTTGTAAAACTCCTGTGTTAAAACCTAGATAATCAGAACCACTCCAGCTGGAATCTAAACACGTCAATCTAAATGAGTCATGTATCGGGGTGTTGTCTACGTTCCAGTTCGATCTAATTTAAGAGAGTGAATATGTACAACAGGACATGACAAACCGTCCTGCGCTTGATGTGACAAACTCTGTAAAAAACACTTTTTATGGACTCCTGGTGCTCAACAATGCCAGTCAGTGAGTTTACATGCACACCGATATGCTGATAACAACCAAAAATCAGCTTATTAAAAAATCTGACAACATGAGACTTGAAATCATTGGGATATTCTTTGCTTTTGCTATCTAAACGTAAACAGGCATGCGCACAGCACTTGCAATTGATAAGTCTGTACGAACCCTGGTAAAGGTGTTTACGTGCAGAGCGAAATCAAGTAAATGGGCGAAAATCTACATGTCTGTACCGATCATGGAAACCGTTTCAAGGCATTTACATGACTTCACACATTGTCTGCGTATTAAGCATAATTGGTGTCAGATTGTGTATTGTAAACAATCATTAGCCAACTTTGGAACTTTAAATTGCTGTAGGGCTGCAAAATAAAAATTAATCACAATATGGCCTTCTGTGATTATTAAACCAAAAAAGACTGTGATTTCATTAAATATACTGTCTGAATGTGTGCATTAAAGTCTGTTTTCTTGTCTACTAAACATAATCAGTGCACACGTAGGGATCATGATACTGCGTTTTCAAACTTGATTAGTTGTAGTTTTTACACATCCTGTTGAACATAAGAGCTTCTGTTTTAAAGTTCTTTTAGCTTTGATATGCAATTTAAGATGTGTCATAATGTAGTTCAAAATCACAATATTTGTAATAAAATGCAGTACAAGTGTGACCAAATCATTCACCCATTCTACAGCACTTCTAATGTAACTGATTCTGGGGATGAATTTCAGCTGTTGAAGCTTTACTTATCACTTTGGATAAATTGTCAACTAAAATGAATGAATCAAGGAATTTGGATCAGGGGAAACCCGAAGGAGCATTCGTTTCTGACCCATGTGGACATTTATCAGCTTGTGTAAAGAAATCACGCTTCTGGCATTTGAACAGGTGCTGCACATTTAGCCTTAAAAGACACATTAATCCAGCAGCCACTGTACCAGGAACATTACAGGACAGGAACATCATGTGACTTGATCTCAAAAGGACCAGCCACAAGTTGCTGCAATGTGTGCATCTTCTATTGTGTGGAATGATGCTGAGGCTTTCCATTTTGCTTCCTGTTGAGCTAACACAAATGTTGAAAGTTCTTACCGAGGTAGAGGTCACCTCAGAACAAGAGCAGCAAAGATAGTACTAACATCTACTGGCACTGTATTCTTCTACTAGGCACTTTGGAGTTGGGAAGTAGCCCAAGCAATTAATTTACTGTTTAAGTTAAACAAATCTGGAATCAAATTGCAGACAATTAAGGAGGCAGATAACTGCACTCTAATGTCATGGCTGTCTGGCTTAGTAGTGAGACTAAACCTAAAGCCGTCCTGTTTTACACCCCAGTTTGAGAGGATTACGTTAAACTTAATATGTAAAGACAAAGGTCTACTCCTTCTGTCTGATGGTACTCACCATTAAATCTTTCAACAAAGTCTAATAAAGTGCACTATATAGATAAAGCATTGCTTTTGCATTTTCTATATTTTATTTTAAAGTAAAGACAATGTTAACATTATACATGACATTTCTACTGTAATATGTCCAACATATGACTGCACTCCCTAGTACTTCACAAGCTTCTATTCACTATAAACAAGCAGACTTACATAAAGTTTCAGTCTTTGAGAGAGTCTAAGCATACATGTTTGTGTGAGAGTACATAAGCTAAATAAGGCAGAAAGAGTTTAATCCACTTTAATTTTCTGTAAATAGGCAGCCTTATACACAGGTTATCATAGGCCTTAGAAGAAAGCAGATAAATTAGTGTAACCTGCAATGACAGGAAAGCAATTGCTTGACATCTACAACATTAGGAACCACTATGTCAGATGGCATTTTTTAATATGGCAATATTAACTGATGATTTTAGATATTGGTGGATTTTCCCATAGCATTTACAGTCACAAATGAATGTAATGAACATTGTAGAGCAGTCTACGGGATTTAGTCTCCTGTTTTATTGTCTTCTTGGCAAAAAACATTTAAGTCCAGTTGTATAGGAAATTAATAGCACACCTCTCCTCAACAAGCCACATAATATGAGTTTGCATTTATGTCTGCAGCACAAACGGGATGAGTTCCACAGCAAAGTTTAATAATTAGGGTTTGTTCAACTAAGCAAAATATTCAAAACTCAACTGCTGAATTACTCTTTTCTGTTATCTATTCTATTGTATTCTCTATTTCATGTCATGTTCATTTCATTTGACAAGCACAGAGTTAGAGACCTAAGAGTGAGAGAAACAGAAAATAAAATGTAAAGGAGAGCACTGAGGAGGTGAACCCAGGGTCAAAGGGGTCAGCATCCCTTTGACTCTGGGCCAAATTAGCTTAGCAGTAACTATGGAAACTGCGGCGACACACACATTGGACACTTGCTGGGGCAGTCTGAGTGGAGGTCTTCTTCTCGGACCAGGGGTGGGGCACGAATGAGTGTGTGTTTGCAGCCTGGAAACTTAAAACACCTTACACATTCTATGGTCAATTTTGGCAAAAATCGGTATCTTTGTAAATCTGATTTTGAAGAAACGTTCCTTAAGCAATGCATTTAAAGTCAGTTGTCTTGTACGAATAGATGAACACAATGTGAGTGTATGAGATAGAAAGAGACATTATTCTTTTTTTTTAATCAGCCTTCGTTCAACCAACCTTCTGTGCATGTGTTTTGTTTGCTTTAAGATCATTGTGCAAGCCACATGTCTATTCTAATGTCAGTATGAGTGTGTAAGATCTGAGCTGTGTAAGAACAGTCTGTGGTGTTCCAAGACTGATTAAATTGTTTTGTTCTAAAAGTAACACTTCCACTCTGATTAAAGTGTCACAAATACACTGCAGCTCTAAATTGTATCTACAGATTATAAAATATTAACTGAAGGAATATGGTTTGCTTTGAGATAAAAGACGCAACTGTTTCACTACCGTTATGACATTCTGGACAGCCACAAGAAAGGAAAAGAAAATGAGAGAAAACTAGAAAATTTGTCAAGAAAAACTTTACATGTTGTCTTGATTTAAAACATTGACGTTTGAAGTTCATTTATGCATTTAATTTGTAATTTGAATACTAGAGCAGTATGAAGAATCTTTGTAAATCTGATTTTGAAGCATGGAAATTGCATTTTAGGCAGTTAGGAACAACATTTGAAATGTACTGTATATTACTAAGCTCTTCTGAGAGATGTTAGTGTATTCAGATGCTAGGCAGACAGATACAGGAAAGCTGCAAGTCTAATGAATTTGAAAAAATAAAGATAAAAAGAGTCTCAGATTAGAGAACGAAGTGTCTATTTGCACCCCAGTGTAAATAGTATCTGCCACACAGCAGAGCTATTTGCACCCCAGTAGTCTGGTGGAACCACAAAAAAATCCAAGTACCCCTCGCTGCAGACTATAGCGTGATGACGTAGTGGATTTAATCCTATGCGTAGTGGATTTTAGTGACGTAGTGGATGTTTTAATATGCATGCGTATTCACATTTAAATGTTTTGTGTCATTACTGTATCATACTTAATGGTCATTAATATATATATATATATATATATATATATATATATATATATATATATATATATATATATATATATATATATATATATATATTCATATAACACACACACATATAGGGCCTATATATATTTATATTAGGGCTGCACAATTAATAAAATAAAATCTAAATCACCATATGATGCTGTGCAATCATTAAACCGCAAAGGCTATTTAATTAAATTAATAAATAGCATGATCCCGCTGCTTGCTTCAAAGTGTATGCATGCTGCTCTGTCCTGCATTGTGTAAAAGCATTAATACAGTGTTTTCTGAGCAGTTCTGGCTCCACAACTCCATCTCGTGCTCAGAGTAACAGATGTGCTCCCAGTTCGGTTCTGTTTGCTTACATGTGCTGAGCACAAGATTCACTTTAATCTCACTTTTGCGTACTTCCAAACATGTCTGGCTGCTACATGTTAATAAACAAATACAAACAATACACCCCATGGCATGGGTATTTATGTATTGCTGAGATGTTAAAATGAGAAGCACTTTATAATGAGTAGTTTTTTATGTTAGTGAAGAGGAAAAACTATGTCAAGTGTGCTCAAAAGTTTGCATACCCTGGCAGAAATTGTGAAATTTTTATTTAAGGATAGTGATCATATGAAGCCATTTATCATCACATAGTTGTTTGGCTCCTTTTTAAATCATAATGATAACAGAAATCACCCAAATGGCCCTGATCAAAAGTTTACATACCCTTGAATGTTTGGCCTTGTTACAGACACACAAGGTGACACACACAGGTTTAAATGGCAATTAAAGGTTAATCTCCCACACCTGTGGCTTTTTAAATTTCAATTAGTGTCTGTGTATAAATAGTTAATGAGTTTGTTAACTCTCACGTGGATGCACTGAGCAGGCTAGATACTGAGCCATGGGGAGCAGAAAAGATACTGTCAAAAGACCTGCGTAACAAGGTAATGGAACTTTATAAAGATGGAAAAGGATATAAAAAGATATCCAAAGCCTTGAAAATGCCAGTCAGTACTGTTCAGTCACTTATTAAGAAGTGGAAAATTCGGGGATCTCTTGATACCAAGCCAAGGTCAGGTAGACCAAGAAAGATTTCAGCCACAACTGCCAGAAGAATTGTTCGGGATACAAAGAAAAACCCACAGGAAACCTCAGGAGAAATACAGGCTGCTCTGGAAAAAGGCGGTTGGTTGTTTCAGATTGTTGTTTCCCCAAATGACAAGCCTAGTGGCTTTTTAAAGCTTTGCCTCCTCACTAATACAGCTGCCTGTAATTGGCAGTAATAATTACAACGACACTCTCATTGTTGTAGAAGTAAGGGTGTGCAAAAGGCAAGCAATTGGTTCCTTCATTAACCACATTATGAACAGGTCTAACAAGATAGCAAAAGAAAGCAAAGAAACAAAATAAGAGATGTGTTTCACTACAGTGAATTATTGTTCAGCATGCTGGATTATCCCTTTTTAATCAAATGTTTGTTTAACACAATATATTACATTGAAAACTAAAAGTAAACATTTGGCAAGTTCAGTTTGAGAAATCGATAGAAAATGTTTTTTTATTCAAAACCAACATTTTAGTTAAAATGTTTATAGTAATCTTAGTTCAGATGTATATCTGTATGTCTTAGTGTTTATCTTAGGTCATGTAACTAGTCACTATTTATTTTAAGTGTTTCTTCCAATTTAATTACCCTTTGCATTCATTATTTCATCTAAAAGGGATAGTTTTATTGTATGTTGTTTATCCATACTGTTTTTGTATGGAAAAAAATATGCAAGAAAAATGAATGGTGACTGAAGCTCTCAGACTCTAACATTCTGCCAAACATCAAATTCTTTTCATTTCTACATTAAATTTTCCCTTTAAAATGTCCTGCCATCAAATGCATTTTTAAAAGTACAAATATTCAATGAGGTCTCAATTAATATAACCTGGACATTCTTGTATAATTATAGAAGAATCAGGAAAACGTTTAAAATTATGTTTAAAATGGTTATGTTTAAAATCATAATAGATGGAGTATAGCATGTCATTTGGATTGCCACCCATCCCGTATTTAAAGATGAAATGATGCATCCCATATCTAGTGATCAATATCGGCGAAATTGTTCAAATGTTCCCAATTTAATGGTGTCCCGTATTTTTCAACTTAGAAGGTGGCAATCCTTCATGCCACACCACAAGGAGCTGCTGAAACTGCTTGAGATTTCATGTCAGCTATCCGTTTTTTGTGAGTGTGTGTGTGTGTGTGTGTGTGTGTTTAGAATCAGTGTTGTCCAGTGGTGTTAAGTCTTGGGATCTTGCACATGTTCACTGCTCAGTGTCTCTCTGTCTTCATGAGTGTATCTCTCTCAGGTGATCGGGTGTAAAAAGCTTAAACTAAAGCTATCTGAGTAACAGACAGATTTTAGCCTACTCTGAGTGCTCTCTCTCTCTCTCTCACACACACACAAACCACTCACACACACACAAACATTTGTTTTTACAGTGTATCACTGTGGGGACCTCCTATTTTAACGAAACGATGCTCCATTCCTGCTACGCTGCCATGCAACACACACACACACACACACACACACTTGTACAACACCTCATTCCTTTTGCGCATTCATTAATATCTTCCGCCTGGATGAATGTTTGGGATAAAGGCCTGATCAAAGGGGCTAGGGCAGCAAAGTGGAGGAAAGGTGAGGGGTGTAGTTTAGGGGGACAAGGGGCCCCACGAGGGTTAAGGATGGGTGGGCCACACTAATGGACCTGAATTGGATGTAAAGAGGGGGCAGAGGGTTGAGGTCAGGCAGATAAGAGGAATTTGGAATGCCTCAAAGAGCTCTAATACGATTGGTTGGTTTGTATGGGAAAATCCCCATGCGTGCAGTGTATCTCATTCTGTCCAAGAAACGGCACACATAAACACAATTAGCCATTTTCAATGACACAAGCTTGTAAGGTAAAAACTGTATCTGTCAAATTTGAACTCTTGTTTCTGGGTCTAAAGTAACTTTTTAGAGGCTTGTTATGACAAAGAATTGTACAAATGTTGTAAAAGATCTACCTCACAAATGGGCCTGTTTTTGTCTTAAGAGATTCTCTCTCTTTATTCCTCTGTGTTAGTCTGTCTCTCCCTGGATTAAGGACGGGGGTCAACTGTCTGATACTAACTGATTTTAGTGGTTTCCAGGGCATTGCAATATGGTTACTAAAGTGTTCTGAGTCATTTATCGTACATTGCTATGCAGTTGCTAGGTTATTCTGGGTGGTTGCTAGAGCATTGTTAAGTGGCCTGAGTGAAAAGAGCCAAGTCTCTATGATATTCTGGTCCCGGGATATGGCAGGTCCCTCCTCAGATTTTGGTTTTAAATTTATGGGAATTTTTCTTGGGTTTTGCAGGCAAAAATCATATTTCTGATCACTTGGAAAGTTAATAGTACGCTTATCTCATCAAGATGCACGATTTGAGGTATCATCACGTCTGTAGCACATATGGTGTAGAACGAGTTATGTGCCAAAGTTTAATACTTAGGGTTAGGGATTTGTTAAAATCCCTACCATTAAGTATGAGCAATAGTAATATTGATGCTTGCCTTAGTAAACAGCATTCATAATGAGATCAGAATAATGACACTGAATTAAATTTCAGTAAATGGAATTTACATTGCATTTCCATTTGGAGAAAAACATCACACTAAGAGGCACAATACTGAATTTCTCCATTCGTTCTTTCTGCAGGTACATTCTGTTCAGGATCATCTGACTTGTGCGCATCATCCCCGTGCCAAAATGGGGCAACTTGTGTAAATACAATGGATGACTACGTGTGTCTGTGTTCAAAGGAAGGTGTTCGGTACATGGGGAAGGACTGTGAGGAGCTGTACAATGCATGTGTGTTAGCTAAATGTGAAGGGTGTGTAAGTGAACCGGGCACTGAGCACTACACCTGCCCGGGGGACGTCAACGACTGTGAAAGTGGACCGTGTGTAGGCATGCTCTCCGAATGTGTGGATGAGTTTAACGGCTATAGGTGCCTGTGCCCACCTGGTTTCGGAGGAGAGGACTGCAGTCATCAGATCACGGACTGCATCGATGATCCATGCCTCAACAACGGCACCTGCAAGCGGATAGTGGATGGATTTGAGTGTACTTGTTCAAGTGGTTTCAGTGGCAAGATCTGCGAAGAGGATCTGGATGAGTGCTTGTCACACCCATGTCAGAACGGTGCCATCTGTCTGGATGGGGCCAACAAGTATCACTGCTTCTGTGTACCAGGTTACCAAGGACACAACTGTGAGATTGACATCAATGAGTGTGCATCCCAACCTTGCTGGAACAATGGGACCTGTATTAATGAGAAAGACCGGTACATTTGTGAATGCCTTCTGGGATATACAGGTAATTGTTTTGTGTGTGCTCTCTGATGCACCTGTCAATGTCTTGTTTAAAGCTTGACGTTTTCCTATACGTAACCATTTTTGGTTCCCAGAACATTCTATTTCCGTAAAAAAAAAAAAAAAAGAAAAAAAAAACATTAGAATGTCCGTATAAAACCAACACTTCAAGTTGAAACATGAAGAAGATATAAGAATGTGTCATGCATTGGGGGCAGATTGCTTCCATCTGGTGGAAAAAAGAGCAATTACATGACTTAAAAATAATGTCATAACAATAATAACCAGTAGATGGCTGCAGAGGCCTGATTGCCTGTTATAACTTATTTTTTATTTTCTAATTTTAGATTTAGATTAGATAATCACAAGTAATGCATTTGTATATATATTTAGACACATTTGTCACTATTGTTTGTCCAATTTTAGCATTTTTATTTATTGTTTTGAAGTGTCCGTTTTTGCAATAATGTGACATTACTGTATGTTTACTGTCAAACCTGACCATGGTGTTACAAAGTACACAAAATGAGATTTTTTTAATTTTTTATTTTTTTTTACCAATAATTTATTTTAAATATCAAAATTTAATAACTCAATAATGTAAATTAGTTTGTTTCCATTACAAAAAGTAGTGTTTTGCCTGGAGGGTGCAGCTCCCACACCTAAGCATATACACTGGGGTCAGACTCAGACTTAGTTTTTTGTTCTTTGTTCTCTGTGTGTGCATGTATGCGTGTGTGCGTGTGTGTTCTGTGTTCTGTCTTCTGGTTGTGTTAGTCTCAGCCATTAATTTTGTGTGTGTGTGTGTGTGTGTGTGTGTGGTTGTGTATTATGGTGTCACCACCTCAATTCTGTGTATGTGTGTGTGTGTGTGTGTTCTGCACTGTGGCTGAATTATTGATTTTATTTGACAAATTTCAAAAAATTGCTCTGTGTTATAGTCTCATCAATTCATTTGTGTGTGTATGTGTGTGTGTGTGTGTTCTGTCTTCTGGCTATGTTAGTCTCAGCCATTCTTGTGTGTGTGTGTGTGTGTGTGTGTGTGTGTGTGTGTGTGTGTGATTGTGTATTATCGTGTCACCCCCTCATTTCTGTGTGTGTATGTGTGTGTTCTGCATTGTGGCTGATTTATTTATTTTATTTGACAAATGTAAAAAAATTGCTCCATGTTATAGTCTCATCAATTAATTTGTGTGTGTGTGTGTGTAAGGTGATGTGTGTGGTTGTGTATTATGGTGTCACCCCCTAATTTCTATGTGTGTGTGTGTGTGTGTTCTGCATTGTGGCTGTTTTATTGATTTTATTTGACAAATTTTTTAAAATTGCTCTGTGTTATAGTCTCATCAGTTCTTTTGTGTGTGTGTGTGTGTTGCACTCTGGATGTTTTATAGTCCCACCTCTTCATTTCTGTGTGTTTATGTTCGGCATTAGGGGAGTAACACCCCTATTCGGCCTTGCTGCTCATTTATTGATTAGACAAATACAAAAAAAACAAAAAAAAGCTATTTTTTTAGGGTCTCTCTACTTTTTTTTTTTTTATTATTACAACCACTTAGACTCATCATCAAGTCCAACTTATTTTTGTGTGTGCAGATTTTAAATCTAGGAAAAGTCGCAAAGTCTTGTACCACTCAAAAAAAAAACAAAAAAACAACAACAACACTGAAATCGGTCAAAAATATTTAAACTTGTCACTTAACAATTGTTGGATAAATCGAGTTGGTCAGTTAACTTTTAAATTAGGCGAGCACGTGCATTGGCCTTTCGCTAAGCCCCGCCTTAAAAGTGCTTCTGACAAATCCTGTCTTAGCAACTGTTGCCCTGCCACCATTACTCTGACCTGCATTTGCTGTTTTCCAGTGACAGCCTATGGAAGCAATGTGTGTTTGAGTACATTTAAGCAGGATTTTATCACAATAATCCAAAAACTGTAAAGAATGTTGTTACCAGGTCATTTGTAATAGTGACACGAGTTACCCAGAGAGGATACACAATTTAAAAAATAAATACAAATATTATTATTAATAATATTATTTAAATAAATCTGGAGAAAAGCATGTTATGGATTAAACTGTGTCAGCCCTCATTCCCAAATGAACATAACATCTACAACAACACCTATATTTGCTCCAAGGTAACTTAAAGCTAATAACTGAGTGTTAATTAATTTACGTATAGACCAATCGCATTGTATACAAAAATGTCAGCGCATGCGCAGTAAGTGGTGGCAGAAAACCGGTAGATTGTTGTGTTAGATATGACAAATTAGATGATTAAACTATGACACAAAACAAATCAAAAATACAGACATATTCTTATCTATACAATGATTATAATGATATGAGTTAATAACAAACATGTAATAATGTTCACTATAAATGTTTGCTGCAAAGTCGTGAGTTGAAATGATCTCCTCAGTCCAGTCAGCTCTGTTGATGGCTTGAAGGCACAGCTGTCTACAAGAGCCCTCTAAATATTTTTTCAACAACGGAATCCGATAAAAGTTTACTTTTTGCTCACGGTTTTTGCCACCACTTCCGTGTTTGACGCAAGCGGTGACATTGCCAAAGAATTGGTCTATAGATTCAAGTCATAGTAAAAGCGATAGTAAATAAACAGTTCACTTACGCTAATGCTATGAGTTGTGTAATTGCTACTAAATGAAGTTTTGCTCTTTTCAAGTGACTAATAATCTTTTGCTTTGATTCTGATTCACAGTCTCCACAGTTTTACATTTTTAAAACTTTTACAAAACAAATACAGATAACTATGCATTATAATGTCACTCTTCATACCAGCCCACGTAAAAATATTATCCATTCCGTTTATGAGAATATTTGGGTGCTTCGGTGGGGCCCTGTGGCGATCGGTTCTACCTCCCCCACCCCACGGTAACTGGTGCGGTCCCCCCTGGAAATCACTACCGATGGGGACAGGACGTTTTTATCTCATTATTAGTAGAACATTTCTCGTTTTGACCTGATCAGGAAAAATATATGGATAAAATATATTTTTTACTAGAAAATGTTGTTATTCATGACATATTTTATTAATACAAATGATCAAATTTTTACTAAAAAATATGTTGTTTTTACTATGTAATATGTAGTAAGGACATATTCGCCATACCCTTTTATTCGGGTTTACATTGTGCTTGTTTGCAAAACATTCTATTTGTTTGTTTACTTTTGGCAGAAATATGGCTCCATAATACAGTCTTGAATCTGCTCAGATGTTTCCCAAATACATTAAAGCACATGTCCAGCATATGGTCGACTGCAGCCACAGTGCTCTTCTTTAGGCTTCTATTTCTGTCAGCTGGCAGACAATTAAAAATCAGTTTGGGGTTTGGCATTGTTTGGAGTGCAAAAAAAACTACACAACAGCTTTTCGTCATATTTCTCATTGTTAAAATAGCCAAATTTGTCGGATACTCCTCCCCTTTTTTTTTTTTTTAGAAGGTCCTCGCTGCCAACTGTAGCGCGATGACGTAGTGGATTTAATCCTCTGCATAATGGATTTTGGTGACGTAGTGGATGTTTTGGTTTTTATGCATTACACTGAGAACATTATTCCTTAGTATTAAAGTATTACACTGAGACATTTGTTTTATATAGCTTAGTTTTAAAAAATGGTCATAACTATGGATTTCATAAATTACTTTTCCTTGTTGTTCCTTCCTTTTCACATACAGAAAACAAATATATAAATTAAGCAATATATTCACTATAATGTGCTCCTCATTTTAACATCTCCTCCGCTGTACATAAATGCCAAGGCGTGAATTATTTGTATTTGTATATTAATATGTAGTGTTCAAACATACTTGGAAGTATGCAAAAGTGAAATTAAAGTGAATCTGGAGAGCTTTAAAAATTATGCGCTCAGCACACAGTACCGAATGGAGCACATCTGTTACTCTGAGCAGGAGATGGAGTTGTGGAGCACATAACCTCACTGAATACACTGTAATAACGCTTATACACAATGAAGACAGGACAGAGCAGCGTGCATAGACTTTGAAGCGAACAGCTTGATTTATGTATTATTTAATTTAATCGTCATAACCCTTTGCAGTTAAATAATCGCACAATGTCATACCGCAATTTTATTTAAATTAAATGTGCAGCCCTAATATAGAAATGTGTGTGTGTGTGTGTGTTATGAATATATACTGTATTATTGACCATTAAGTACGCTACAGTAATAAAACAAAATATTAAAATGTGAACACACATGCGCATTAAAGCATCCACTATGTCACTAAAATCCAGTATGCATGGGATTAGATCCACTACGTCATCGTGCTACAGTCTCAGAATAGCATTCTGAGATGCTATTCTTCTAACCACAATTGTACAGAGCGGTTATCTGAGTTACCATAGTCTTTGTCAGTTCAAACCAGTCTGGCCATTCTCTGTTGACCTCTCTCATCAACAACCAGGGTTGGGGAGTAACGGAATACATGTAATGGGATTACGTATTTAAAATACAAAATATAAGTAACTGTATTCCACTACAGTTACAATATAAATCATTGGTAATTAGAATACAGTTACATTCAAAAAGTATTTTGATTACTGAAGAGATTACTTTGCATTTTATTGTCATTTGTTTCATTTAATATTTAGTCCTTTCAGATGGAAAACATTTATACATATAAATAATGTAAACCAAAGTGCATTTGAACAGCGGTGAAACACTTTCTTATGATGTGTTACATTCATACGAGCAGACAGAGAAGTACGTTTGAAGTAAGTTTGGAGCAGAAGAAATAGAAATAAACCTTGTGTAAATTGTCAGCTTTACGCTAAATTAAAATGCTATTTCTAGCCATTTTACATGCACGTTACCAGGCACGATCACATTTTTTTATCAAGAAAATTCACGTTAGGTCATAATTTCTTTTTTCTAGTAAGACCTTTGATATTGGGCAAAAATCGTATTCTTGATGATAATTTTTGTATAGTTTTCCTGTAAAAATATCTAAAAATCCTTAAAACAAGATCAATTTGATCTTGTTTTAGAAACAACACTGCATAAGATATTTAGGTTTTTCAGAGAATGTATTTTTAACATGTGTATTTTGTCTTACTGTACTGAGTTTTTATAGACAAAACAAGTGAAAAAATCTACCAGTGCTGAAGAAGTAATCCAAAGTATTTAGAATGCGTTACTGACCTTGAGTAATCTAATGGAATACGTTACAAATGACATTTTACAGCATGTATTCTGTAATCTGTAGTGGAATACATTTCAAAAGTAACCCTCCCAACAAGGCATTTCCGTCCACAGAACTGCCGCTCACTGGATGTTTTTTGTTTTTGGCACAATTCGGAGTAAATTCTAGAGACTGTTGTGTGTGAAAATCCCAGGAGATCAGCTGTTACAGAAATACTCAAACCAGCCCATCTGGCACCAACAATTATGCAACGGTCCAAATCACTGAGATCACATTTTTTACCCATTTTGATGGTTGATGTGAACATTAACTGAAGCTCCTGACCCGTATCTGCATGATTTTATGCACTGCACTGCTGCCACATGATTGGCTGATTAGATAATTGCATGGATAATTGTTGGTGCCAGATGGGCTGGTTTGAGTATTTCTGTAACTGCTGTCAGTGGCAATAATGCAAACAGTACATCAGATGCAGCGACTCGAGTAGTAAGATAGAATTCAGGTATTTTATGGTTCGCATTTACATCTGTTCATTATAATGCGTTCAAATCCCGTATAAATTGCGATTTTTCTTTTCTACATATAATTAAATGCTGTACTTCACAAATGTTAGTCACTGTTGTCAATAAACCTCTCTGCAACATTTATGAAAAATAGTCAAATTTACTATATGATAATGAAAAATTGCCACATCCTATTGAAAATAAATAACTTTGATCACTTTGTTGCTGCAAAACATTGTCATTGTGAAAGGCCTTGATAGTCCCTCATCTGTTTGTTGTGTTGTTAAATTTGTTAATTATTTGCCATGTTTGGTGGTGAGGCTTAGTGGTTAAAAATATATACTGGTAACCCAAAAGTTGCAGGTTCAAACCCCAGGGAGGGTCAGCCAGTACCTTTACACCATGTTTCTCCAGGAATTCTTCTGTAGTAAACATGTAGGCCTACTCAAAGTTGGTTTGGATAAGTGCACATGCCATGAACTAATCTACACTAAACAGCAAATAACAAAATGTTTCAGTGTCTGTGTGTTACTTAGCATGTAATGTCAGAGTCATGCATTGTGTTCTGAATCTCTGTAGGAGTGAACTGTGAGCTGGAGATTGATGAATGTGAGTCAAATCCCTGTCAAAACGGAGCCATTTGTCACGACTTCGTGGGGTTGTACACCTGTGACTGTGTGCAGGGTTTTGAAGGTTCTCACTGTGAGATCAATATCGATGAGTGCGAGAGCAATCCATGCCAGAATGGAGGATTCTGCCACGACCTCATCAACAGGTACATTAGGACACACTCACTGCAAAAATTAGTCTTAAAGGGATAGTTAACCCACACATTACAATTCTGTCATCATTTACTCACCCTCATGTTGTTCCAAACCCATGTGACTTTCTTGCTCCACGGAACACAGAAGGATTTGTTAAGCAGAATGTCAGCCTCAGTCCCCATTCACTTTCCTGGCATTTTTTTTTCCATACAAATATACTGAATGCAAACTGAGGCTGACATTCTGTCTAACATCTCTTGTGTTTTTAGAGAATGTATCTGGAATGCAAGTGTATTTTGACATCTGAAGTTTTTTTTATTCATTTATTTTAGTATAAACCGTTGGGAAAACAAGTTAAAAAAAAATCTGCTAGATCAGGAAGACAAAATAACCATATTCATGATACTTGCATTCTCTGAAAACAAAATATCTTATGCAGTGCTGCTTCTCAGATCAATTCATCTTGTCTTAAGGATTTTTAGATATTTTTCTATAAAATAAGACAAACTTATTCATTAAGAATTTTTTTCAGCGCTGAAATTAAGGGAAAGCGCTTGTATACTGCCCGCTCTGATTCTGAGTGTGTGTGTTTTTTTTTTGTTTTGTTTTTTATGTAGTTATGAGTGTCAGTGTGAAGACACTGGATTTACGGGAGACCACTGTGAGGAGGATATTCCTGAGTGTGCTTCAGATCCATGCCAACATGGAGCAACTTGTCTGGAGGGTATTAACCACTACAACTGTACCTGTTGGCCAGGTAGCTATTCTTTAAAAGTATCCTTTGTCCAGATACTACACTCTTTATTTAAGTGTTTAATCTAACTTGGCATTGAATTATGTGTAATGATGTGTCTTTCAGTGTTATTATCATTAATAAAGACTAAATGAAAACATTTTTGTTAACTGACATAAAATGATATAATTGGAAAAACAGAAGCTAAAATAATGTGCATTTTCATGAGTCCAAAAACAAACTAAATTAAAATCAAAATAACCAAAACTTAATTTTAATTTTTGATACACAGCATATTAAAAATTTTTAAAAATGCTACTAGATAGCAATAACACTCGAAAGCCCTGAAAAATGTAATTGTGTTAAAAAGTAGTAAAAATAAAAAAAAATAAAAAAATAAAAAACATATATACAGGTGCATCTCAATAAATTAGAATGTCGTGGAAAAGTTCATTTCAGTAATTCAACTCAAATTGTGAAACTCGTGTATTAAATAAATTCAATGCACACAGACTGAAGTAGTTTAAGTCTTTGGTTCTTTTAATTGTGATGATTTTGGCTCACATTTAACAAAAACCCACCAATTCACTATCTCAAAAAATTAGAATATGGTGACATGCCAATCAGCTAATCAACTCAAAACACCTGCAAAGGTTTCCCGAGCCTTCAAAATGGTCTCTCAGTTTGGTTCACTAGGCTACACAATCATGGGGAAGACTGCTGATCTGACAGTTGTCCAGAAGACAATCACTGACACCCTTCACAAGGAGGGTAAGCCACAAACATTCATTGCCAAAGAAGCTGGCTGTTCACAGAGTGCTGTATCCAAGCATGTTAACAGAAAGTTGAGTGGAAGGAAAAAGTGTGGAAGAAAAAGATGCACAACCAACCAAGAGAACCGCAGCCTTATGATTGTCAAGCAAAATCGATTCAAGAATTTGGGTGAACTTCACAAGGAATGGACTGAGGCTGGGGTCAAGGCATCAAGAGCCACCACACACAGATGTGTCAAGGAATTTGGCTACAGTTGTCGTATTCCTCTTGTTAAGCCACTCCTGAACCACAGACAACGTCAGAGGCGTCTTACCTGGGCTAAGGAGAAGAAGAACTGGACTGTTGCCCAGTGGTCCAAAGTCCTCTTTTCAGATGAGAGCAAGTTTTGTATTTCATTTGGAAACCAAGGTCCTAGAGTCTGGAGGAAGGGTGGAGAAGCTCATAGCCCAAGTTGCTTGAAGTCCAGTGTTAAGTTTCCACAGTCTGTGATGATTTGGGGTGCAATGTCATCTGCTGGTGTTGGTCCGTTGTGTTTTTTGAAAACCAAAATCACTGCACCCGTTTACCAAGAAATTTTGGAGCATTTCATGCTTCCTTCTGCTGACCAGCTTTTTAAAGATGCTGATTTCATTTTCCAGCAGGATTTGGCACCTGCCCACACTGCCAAAAGCACCAAAAGTTGGTTAAATGACCATGCTGTTGGTGTGCTTGACTGGCCAGCAAACTCACCAGACCTGAACCCCATAGAGAATCTATGGGGTATTGTCAAGAGGAAAATGAGAAACAAGAGACCAAAAAATGCAGATGAGCTGAAGGCCACTGTCAAAGAAACCTGGGCTTCCATACCACCTCAGCAGTGCCACAAACTGATCACCTCCATGCCACGCCGAACTTGAGGCAGTAATTAAAGCAAAAGGAGCCCCTACCAAGTATTGAGTACATATACAATAAATGAACATACTTTCCAGAAGGCCAACAATTCACTAAAAATGTTTTTTTTATTGGTCTTATGATGTATTCTAATTTTTTGAGATAGTGAATTGGTGGGTTTTTGTTAAATGTGAGCCAAAATCATCACAATTAAAAGAACCAAAGACTTAAACTACCTCAGTCTGTGTGCATTGAATTTATTTAATACACGAGTTTCACAATTTGAGTTGAATTACTGAAATAAATGAACTTTTCCACGACATTCTAATTTATTGAGATGCACCTGTATATATATATATATTAGTTAACATAGTCCTAAATTACACTGCAAAAAAAAATTCTGTTAAACTTAATTAATATAGGCAGCTGTGATTGCAAAAAAAAAATATTGTAAAAAATACTGTAACCATGTTTCAGGCTTCGGGATGTAATTTTGATACCTGTATATTTTACGGTTCACTACCATTTATATTATTAAATTATATAAACTTGATATACTAAACTTTTGGAACCATAAAAGTCTGCTTTTTACTTTAAAATGTATTGATAATCATTGTAGTAACTATAAAAGGCCACAAGATGACTTAAAGTTGATCAAGATTGACCCTTCCTGGAGCAATAATACAATTATACACATGCAGAGACAGTGCAGAGTGTCTCTCACAGAAACACAAAACACTATCAGGTTAACACATATTTTAGTGACACAAAATAATGCAATAAACATTAAGTAAACTACATAAAATATAACACAGAACACCCCAATGCACATAACTGATATAAAAAATAAGAAGAAATATAACTATTCCCATAAAAAATAATGAAATGTGATGGGTCACACAGGAAATTGTAAGCTAGATTATTGTTCTTTTAAGGGTATTTTTAACAATAGTTTACCGTAAAAAGTGTGTATTCTTTTGTTGATCATAATATACATTTTTCCAAATAATTATACATTAAAATCATACTTTTGACAATATTATAAAAAACAATATTTTACCATAAATATATTGTCGTCTTAAATATATTGTGATTTCTTTACTGTATGTTAAGGTAACTACCCGTTAACTTTTTTCAGTACCATTTTTACATTCTTTTACCATTCCAATTACGGAGAGTTTTACTGTGTACTACAGCTGAAGTATAAACTAACTATAATGAAAACTAAAACTAAACTGAAACAAAGAAATACTGAAAAAACTAAAGCTAATATTCAGAGTGAAAACTAACGGAAAACACAGGACAAAAAAAAATAAAAAATGAAATGGAAATGAAATCAAAATTCAAAACTTTAATAACCCTGACGTGTTTGAAGGTTTTGAGGGTGATAACTGTGAAGTGGATATAGATGAATGTGCTGATGCTCCCTGTGAGAACGGTGGTGAATGCTTCGAGAAGTCTAATCCAGATCACTGGGTAACAGACCAGGAGTTCTATGCCACAGTCGCTGGTTATGTCTGCCAATGCCAACCAGGATATACAGGTACTGCTAACATTCACACACAGAGATGTAAACGTAAAACAATACAACACAACAATAATTATGCATTTTGTCACAGTTATGATCTAAATCAAGTCTCTAATGCTGCGTTTCATTGAACTCAGAAAGTCTAAATTTCCAACTTCCTACTAAGAAAAGTGCAATGGAATGCTGCTTCAAGTCAGACTTCCAACTTGGAAACTCGAGTGGAAATCGATTCTCCGATTTCGCTGAGACACAGGTGCATGACATGACGCAAACATGTCCGCACCCAGAGAAATGTACAAAGTTAATGATAAACATTTACTTTAAATAATATCCATCAATAAGTCAAAGTTCCTACATTACATGATAACTTAGCACCATTTAGCAAGCATTTGTGGAGACAGGTGTTCATAATACGGTAAATTTGATCATCGTAAATCTATAGAGCAAATGCAAGCATTGCAGCATTTATCAATTTAGTTGCAAGGAGAACTATCTGACAATCACACCTGCTTAACTAACAGGAGCATTGCAGTTTTGCTGATTATACGCCATCTTGCGAGTATCAAGCAATGGAAAACCTTTTTGGTTGGAGATTGAAAATATCGAGTTGAAATATTCCACATCCGAGTTTGAATGGAACAAAGCATTAGATTGTGTCCTGTTTCAGATGGGTTTGGCTCAACTGTGCTCAGCAAAATGAATTCAAAATGTGACAGTGATTAGATGCTGGTGTGTGCTTTTGAATAGGGCTTTTTCATGCTGTTCGCTTATTTGTTTTCCCTAGGAGAAAATTGTTCAGTAAACATAAACGAGTGCGAGTCTGAGCCGTGTCACAACGGAGGAAGCTGTGAGGACCTGATAAATGGATACACGTGTGTGTGCGCAGATGGGTTCGCAGGTTAGGATCATAAAATAACGCCTTCTGTTTTATATTCTATTTTTAAAAATAGTAGGCACTATACAGTATATACTACACAGTATTCAGTAAGTTGTAAGTTAGTATTTAGTACATAGTCTTTGTATGTTATGTTTTTCCCAGGTGTGGAGTGTGAAGTCAATGTCGACGAGTGTGAGAGCGCCCCCTGCCTGAATGGAGGTGTATGTGAAGATGGAGTTGCTGAATACAAGTGCCATTGTGCAGAAGCCAAAGAAGATCTCCTGCCTTGGGGTGGACCCCAGTGCGGCGTGCAACTGCTTGGTTGTATTGAACATGCGTGCCAAAATGGTGCCACCTGCCTGCCATGGTTTGACGGAGAGACACATGGGCATACCTGTCTTTGCCCACCTGGTTTCTATGATGATGTCTGCTCTACACCCACCACGTTCTCTTTCTCCTCACCAAGATTCTTCTTGTTTGAGGTGCCACCAGTCGAGCGCAGAAGGAGAGACACGGAACACCGGCGCACCCTGGAGGTCAGTCTGCGCTTTCGCACCACACTGCCTGATATGCTGCTGTTCTTTCGTGGAAGTGCCGAACTCTTCATGTCACTGGAGATTGTTGGGGGTGAGCTTCGTACCAGGGTGGTGTCAGGGGTCGGGGAATCATTGGAGGCACAATTGCCGGGCCTTGTAAGTGACGGAGGTTGGCGTGAGGCAAGTGTGAGCATTGACGAACAGCTTGAGCTTGTGCTACAAGTTAAAGGTCCTGGCTGTGAAAATCAAGCATGCAGAGTTAAAGACAAGCTACCAGAAGACTATGGATCATTCCTGCATCGTAAGGGCCTCACAAAGGTATATGTGGGTGGTGTACCAGAGGAGTATCTGGAGCTTACCTTGAGTGGCCATAGCTTTTTGGGCTGTATGGAAGATCTACGGGTGGACGGCCATCTTGTCCTGCCCCATGATCTGGGTAACGAAGAGGAGAGTGTAGAGGTGGGGTGTATGAAGACGGAATGGTGCCCAGTGGAACCACACCCCTGTTCTCAACGGGGGCACTGCATCGACCTCTGGACGAGCTACCGTTGTGACTGCTACAGACCACATCATGGAAATGACTGCAGCCAAGGTCTGCATGTACATGCTCATACACTAATATTGCACTTTGCTAAGTACATACAGCATGTTCTTGGATCAAAATCTTTTGTTGGTCCTGGAACAACATTCTTTTGAAAGAAACATAGTGCTAACTTTATCCCTACTCTCTGTTAGTCTTGTCAGTGAAATTACTGTGTTAAATTAGTGTTTGAAATTGCTCATGAAAATTATAATGACAAGGAGACATCTTGATATGCATCAAGAAGTTAATTAAACAATTTTAATTAATACATATTGTTTATGAAAATATGATGAGGGGAAAAAAGCAACACTGCTATGTATTTACAATGTTTTTAGAGGAAGAAAATCCCAAAAGAATATGATTGATTCAAAGAATCCAATCATAGTATATTGTGGATCAACTCACTTGAGCAAAACGAGTTATATTGGTGCATTGGTAATCATTGGCAACTCAGCATTAATTACCTCATTCATTACCTCAGTGCATCCTATATATGAGAT
This sequence comes from Myxocyprinus asiaticus, assembly GCF_019703515.2. Taxonomy (NCBI): domain Eukaryota; kingdom Metazoa; phylum Chordata; class Actinopteri; order Cypriniformes; family Catostomidae; genus Myxocyprinus; species Myxocyprinus asiaticus. Next base: position 34,922,929 of record NC_059383.1, read on the forward strand.
TAAGCTAAATTAACAACAAAAACTTAATTTTTAAACAAATTTACTAGTATAAAGGTTCAGTCTATTTTTTTTTTTATATCTACTACATCATTGTACATTTTGCATTAATGAGAAGTACTTTGATTAGCCACAACATTGAATCCACTGACAGGTGAAGTGAATAACATTTATTATCTCTTCACAATGGCATCTGTCAAGGGGTGGGATATATTAGGCAGCAAGTGAACAGTCAGTTCTTTAATTTCATGTGTTGGAAGCAGGAAAAATGGGCAAGCATAAAGATCTGAGCGACTTTGACATGGGCCAAATTGTGATTGCTAGATGACTGGGTCAGAGCATCTCCAAAACGGCAGGTCTTGTGAGGTGTTCCCGGTATGCAGTGGTTAGTACTTACAAAAAGTGGTCCTAGGAAGGAGAACTGGCAACAGGGTCATGGGCACCCAAGGCTCATTGATGCACGTGGGGAGCGAAGGCTAGCCCATCTGTTCTGATCCCACAGAAGGGCTACTCTAGCACAAATTGCTGAAAAACTTAATGCTGGCCATGATAGAAAGGTGTCAGAACACACAGTGCATCGCATCTTGCTGCGTATGGGGCTGTGTAGCCGCAGACCGGTCAGAGCGCCTATGCTGACCCCTGTCCACTGCCGAAAGCACCTACAATGGGCACGTGAGCGTCAGAACTGGACCATGGAGCAATGGAAGAAGGTGGACTGGTCTGATAATTCATGTTTTCTTTTAGATCATGTGGACAGCCAGGTGCGTGTGCGTCGTTTGCCTGGGGAAGAGATGGCAGGAGGATGCACCATGGGAAGAAGGCAGGCCGGCGGAGGCAGTGTGATGATCTGGGAAATGTTCTGCTGGGAAACCTTGGGTCCTGGCATTCATGTGGATGTTACTTTGGCACGTACCACCTACCTAAAGATTGTTGCAGACCACGTACACCCCTTCATGGCAACGGTATTCCCTGATGGTAGTAGCCTCTTTCAGTAGGATAATGCACCCTGCCACACTGTAAAAATTGTTCAGGAATGGTTTGAGGAACATGACAAAGAGTTGAAAGTGTTGACTTGGCCTCCAAATTCCTCAGATCTCAATCTGATTGAGCATCTATGGGATGTGCTGGACCAACAATTCTGATCCATGGAGGCCCCACCTCACAACTTACAGGACTTAAAGGATTTGCTGCTAACATCTTGGTGTCAGATACCACAGGACACCTTCAGAGGTCTTGTGGAGTCAGTGACTTGGTGGCACAAGGGGGACCTACATGATATTAGGCAGGTGGTTTTAATGTTGTGGCTGATCGGTGTACATAAGTTTAATGGAATAGACTTCTTCACATTATACTTCATAATTTGCACAGTTTGTTAAAGATTACTCAATTCAGTATGATGAAAATGTGTCATACAATTGAAATGCGTTGCTAAATCTTAAAACAGTCCAAAACGACAATATATAATGAAATATCAATGTAGCCTTTCTGTGGGCTACATTTGTCTGTTACTCAGGTCCATCATTACCCACGGTCCGACGCCCCTGAATCTGATACCCTGTCTACGCTGGATGCGTCTGTTGACGCTGCGCAACGCAACGGCTTGAGGCTGTCTACACTGCACACGAACATTGTAAACTGTTTAATTTGTGTAGTAGCACCAGTGTGTGCAGCACAAAATGGAACAGGACACCCATTTACTGTTGGCATAATGGACAAGCCACAACAGACTCTTCCAGTCTAGACATCATCAATTATAATGGGTTCTATGGCTTTTGACATGACGCGCTGCTCCGCTCGCGTCCGGTGTAGACAGGGTGTAAATAAAACAGAATTCCCAGCACGGCAACTTTTAAACAAGTACAGTTTTCAAAGTTTTTTGCATTTTATTTTGATTTATCTTTAATATATTGATACATGTTTAAATCTTTATTAGTTTTGACTGTTACAGTTTAAAAATGTTTGTCATTTTGCACAATATCGTCAGCTGAAATGTTATTTACACCAACTAAAATTTGCCTAAATGACATTTTAGTCAGGGTAAAATTGACTAAAAATTAATGGATATGACACAATGACATATTAAAGGGTTAGTTCACCCAAAAAGGAAAATTCTCTCATCATTTACTCACCCTCATGCCATCCCAGATTTGTATGACTTACTTTCTTCTGTTGAACAAACTTGAAGATTTTCAGAATAATTTCTCAACTCTTTAGGTTCATACAATGTAAGTGTTTGGGTTCCAAACTTTTGAAGCTCCACAATCCATATAAGGAGAAAATAAAAGTACTCCAGACGACTCTGGTGGTATAAATGCAACATTCATTCATTAAAATCCATATATTAAGCGCTTTGATATACGTGTGTGAGAAACAGATAAATATTTAAGTCCTTTTTTACTATAAATTCTCCTCCCTGCTCAGTCAATTTCCACTTTCTCATTCTCCTTCTTGTTTTTGGTGATTCACATCCTTCTTGCATATTGCCCCCTAATGGGCAGGGAGGAGAATTTATAACAAAAAAAAAAAATGACTTCAATATTGATCTGTTTCTCACCCACACCTATCATATCGTGTCTGAACACATGGATTTAACCATTGGAATCATATGGATTACTTGTATGCTTTGTAGTTTCAAAATGTTGGCACCCATTCACTTGCATTGTGAGGAACTACAGAGCTGAAATATTCTTCTAAATATCTTAATTTTTGTACTGCAGAAGAAAGTAAGTCATACACATCTGGGATGGCATGAGGTTGAGTAAATCATGAGAGAATTTTCTAAATTTAACTAAATTTAAAAGACGTTTTATCCAATGACAAAAGCCATGACTAAAAAATAAATATTTAAATAAACTGTGTGAAAATTAGCATTGTCCCTACACCTACCCTCAAAGGTAGAGAGAAATAATAGGTTCATAAAAATGGATCCTAAATCTAACCCTAAAACTAACCATAAAGTCTTATATAAATGTTACTCCAAGACTAACAATGTTGTTAATCCAGCAAAATGTGCTATTTTGGTAAAATCACTATCACCAGTTGCTCTTATGATACTGTATGGTTTAGTTTGGTAGTAAGCCAAACTAAAAAGTTAATAGGACATTTTTTATCAAACTTGATACTAAATAAAATATATAATCCCTTATTTCTCTTCCTTTCTGTTTTTCCTTTCTCTCAGATTACCCCTCATATACATTCGGTCATGAGGACTCCACAAGCTTCCTTGCATTTGAACTGCTGTCTGATTTCGGCAAGAACTTCACTGTGTCATTCTTACTGCAGTCACTCAAGTTGAATGGAATGTTACTTCAGTTACGTAGGGCGGGGCTTCAGGGCACAGAAGGGGAGGATCCTTACTTTACCATCTACCTGCAAATGGGACGAGTGCAGGTGACCTCTGTGGGCGAGGCACCTGTTTTATCATCGCCAGTTTTTGTCTGTAATGGAGAAAAGCCGCTGCTGCAGGTGGACGTACAGGAAGGTCAGGTGTTTTTCAGTCACGGAGGGCTGCGCCATGGACTTGGCTCTCTGCCTGAACTGGAAGTTCTTGGTGGAGACTTGGTGTATGTGGGTGGGGTCCCTGGTGAGGAGGATGTAGCTGAGTGGGGGGGTCACTTTGAGGGCTGCTTTCAGGATCTGAGACTAGATGATGTGCATTTGGATTGGGTATCATGGAATGAAACCCTCAGCGAGACTGTGTATATCTCCAGTGAGGCAGAAAATGTGCTTCCTGGATGCATCAGTGATGACACATGCAAGGTATGCAGACACACACACACACACACACACACACACACACACACACACACACATCCACTCAGTCTAAATAGATTGGCCCCTAAATGTATTTGAACACTTAAAGGTGCACTCAGTAATTCTAACCCAATACTATTTTTGTCAAATTCTGCAAATATCTCCTCACAGTCTGCTAGCTGTGCACAGGATGGGGGGTGGGGGCAGAGCGAGAGGAAAATTAATTAGAAGAGCGACGGCAAATCTGGATGATGCGAACTTTCTAAACTCCAAGGAGGACAAATGGCTGAGAAACAGACCAAGGAAAAAATGTCAGATGAATATAAACTAAAAAAAGAAGGATTATGATAAGTCGAGGGCTAGGAACCGCGTCAGCATCGGTGAGGATTTTCAGCGGTGGAGAGACTTCTGAGAGGTAAAAGGCTTGAAGACGGATGCAGAAGTTGCTCTTTTTCTTCTCGATAGGCGGGTAACATAAATTTTGCTATGTTTCACAGAACCCATATATGCTGTTGTTGTGATATTAGATTTAGTAGCAGGGGAGATGTGAGTGTCTGGAGCTGGTGTGTGTAAAACCGTCTCATCTTCTCTGCAAGTTATCTTAGCAGGGGCAACTTACTGTAGCAACAGTTTGCTAATCCACTACATAGCTAACGTTATTTACATCACTTGCTTGTTGTTTGCTCTAATTGTCTAATAGTATTTGTCTGCACAAAGTTTGCAAAGGGTTTTATAGCCATGAAGATTTAAAAAATCATGTTTGGTAGCACCCTCTTCGGTCACTGTGGTTTTGTATGTACTACTGTAAAACCAAACTAAACAACTAACTCTCACTAGTTCTAGTTGCTGTGTTTTGTATGCTGTTTTTGTGCTAGCTTGTCTGTTTGGGGGGCAGAGCTTCCAAAGGAGCACTGAAGGGAGGGGTGTGTTTGTTTTTGCAGTTGAATTTGAATATCAACAGTGTTTCTCAGGAATCGCTGAGTGCACCTTTAAAGGGACAGGTCATCAAAAATGAAAATTCTGTTCTCATATTCATCCACTAAAACAGACTTTTGGACCAGCTGGTTTAAAGTAATTGCATAAATTATTCAGTAAAGTGAATCTAGTTCTGAGAAAGGGTCTAGCGCCAATTTTTTGCAGATGCCTAATGCAGTGACCCAATGCAGTTAAATCCATACATTTTTAATTGTGGCTTAAGTGTCCAAATACTTTTTTGGAGCCATTTAACTTTAATAATTACAGAAGGAAAAGGCTAATGTCTTGTAGTTTATGTAAAAATGTGTTTTTGTTTGCAGGTGCAACCTTGCTTAAATGGTGGTGAATGTACTGTCACATGGAATGACTTTACATGTTCCTGTCCACAAAATTTCACTGGAAAAACATGCGAAACCAGAGTTTGGTGTGTGAGCGACCCATGTGTGAATGGCGGACGCTGCGTGGACCTGTTTGACGGTTTTGAGTGTATGCTTATTTGATTTGATCCCTGCTTAAACCAGCCTAAAATTATTTGCTGGTCTTAGATGGTTTACACTGGTTTAATCTGGTCTCCCAGACAAAAAAAACATCCAAAATCCTTCTAAAACCAGCTTTTGACAGTTTTCTTCACTTTAGTACAACACTGTTTTTGTACCACGTGATAATAAAAATAATCTAAGATTTCAAGAAAAAGTCAGAACGTTATGAAAATGTATTTGAAATGTTTCGCGAAAAGAGTCATAACATTATTAGAATGAAGTCGTAATGTTTTAAAAATAATCTCAAAATTGGCTTTTTACGTGAATTAAACCGTAACATTATGAGATTAAAGTAGTAATATATTGAGAATAAAGTAAAAGTTACGAGAATACAGTTGTAGCATAATGACATTAAAGTTGTAATGTTTAGAGAATCATCTCATAATAAGCCTTTTACAAGAATAAAATCTATTTTAAATTTTAAATCTATTTTAGAATAAAAATTGTGCATAAAGTCAAAATATTTCAAGAATGAGGTAGTCGTTTTGTGACTATATTCTCGTAATAGGCCTTCCACCAGAACAAAGTAAAATTTTCGCAAATAAAGCCGAAACATTATGAGATTAAAAAAGGTCAAAATGTTTAGAATAACGTTGTAGCATTATGAGATTAAAGTCATAATATTTTGAGAATAATCTCATAATAGGCCTTTTACGAGAATAAAATTAAAGTTTCGCGAATAAAGTCGTAAAATTACGAGGATTAAATAGTAATGTTTTGAGAATAATCTCATAATAGGCCTAATACGAGAATCGAATCAAAGTTTTGCTAATAAAGTTGTAAAATTACGAGATTGAAGTCGCATTGTTTTGAGAATATTCTCATAATAGGGCTTTTACAGAAATAACATCAAAGTTTCGCAGATAAAGTCAGCATTATGAGAAAGAAGTCTAATGTTTAGATAATCTCATAAAAGGCCTTTTACAAGAACAAAATAAAAGTTTCGTGAATAATGTCTTAACATTACAAGACTGAAGTCGAAATTATTTGAGAATAATCTCATAATAGGTCTTTTACAAGAATAAAATCAAAGATTCGCAAAGAAAGCTGTAACATTACGAGATTAAAGTAGTAATATTTTGAGAATAAATTCCAAATGATTTGAATAACAGTTGCTTTTACGAGAAAAAAACCAAATAATAATATGTATGAAAATTAATAGTCCACTAATAAAGCATCGAAGGAAAACAGAACTAGTTAAATGAATTGCGGTAATGCATGCATACTACTTTTTCTCTTTCCAGGCATTGCTAATGCAACTTTCGACAACACTCCGCTACACTACAGTGCTATGGGATCACTAGTTGCCCCGGTTAACAACATTACTATGGAACTAAAAACAAGGCAGGTAAACGGCATTCTACTGCATGCATGGAGAGGGGCGGAGCTTCTCCTGATTGGCCTGGTGGATTCAAGCATTCAGGTGGAGCTTCATAATGAGAACGGTGTGGAACCAGTGATCTTTTCTGGACAGATACACATTGCTGATGGCAACTGGCATCACCTGCAGGTTGCCATGGCCCAGCCAGAGGGCGATACATCGCCTTGGGTCATTTTGGTGGACGGCATCATTGATGGTAGCAGTGCTCCTGTGCCAACTGGTAGTTTACGTTTTCTTAAAGACAGATCAAGTGAGGTGGCATTGGCAGACACATACACAGGGTGTCTAGGTGCTGTAAGAGTGGGCGGGGTCTACCTTCCATTTGTAAACAACGTCAAACTGCCACAAACGTCACAGTTTTGGCGCCGACAGGACGAGCATGTGCGCGTAGGGTGCTTTGGAGCTCCGGTTTGTGGCTCTCATCCCTGCAGGCATGGTGGCACCTGTATAGATCTCTTCAATATGTTTGGATGCCAGTGCCCATCTGGCTGGGAAGGGGCCACCTGTGAGAAGGAAACAGACGAGTGTATTTTGGGACCCTGTGTCCATGGCAAGTGCAAGGACAAGTTTAATGGGTTCGACTGCATGTGTCACCCAGGCTACACTGGACCAACATGCTCAGAAAATGTAGATGACTGCAAAAGGTCTCAATGTAAGAACGGGGGAACCTGTGTGGATGGAGTTAACGATCACACCTGCATTTGTCCACCAAAGTACAGCGGAACACATTGCCAGTGAGTGCAAAATGATTTCAATGACTAAAACACACAGATGCCTAACTTGACTTAGGGGTAAAATTGTTTGCTCACTGGCCCAAATCAGAAGAGTTCACCTCCAAGTCTCTATTACACACCAATCAGCCACAACATTAAAACCACCTGCCTAATATTGTGTAGGTCCCCCTCGTGCCGCCAAAACAACGCCAACACGCATCTCAGAATAGCATTCTGAGATGCTATTCTTCTCACCACAATTGTACAGAATGGTTATCTGAGTTACTGTAGACTTTGTCAGTTCGAACCAGTCTGGCCATTCTCTGTTGACCTCTCTCATCAACAAGGTGTTTCTGTCCACAGAACTGCCGCTCACTGGATTTTTTTTGTTTTTACAGAAATAATCAAACCAGCCCATCTGGCACCAAAAATCATGCCACGGTCTAAATCACTGGGATCACATTTTTGATGGTTGATGTGAACATTAACTGAAGCTCCTGACCCGTATCTGCATGATTTTATGCACTGCATTGCTGCCACATGATTGGCTGATTAGATAATTGCATGGATGTTTGTTGGTGCCAGGCGGGCTGATTTGAGTATTTCTGTAACTGCTGATCTCCTGGGATTTTCACACACAACAGTCTCTAGAATTTACTCAGAATGGTGCCAAAAACAAAAAGCATCCAGTGAGTGGCAGTTCTGCGGATGGAAACGCCTTGTTGATGAGAGAGGTAAACAGAGAATGGCCAGACTGATTCAAACTGACAAAGTCTACGGTAACTCAGATAACCACTCTGTACAATTGTGGTGAGAAGAATAGCATCTCAGAATGCTATTCTGAGATGCAGGTTAGCGCTATTTTGGTGGCACGAGCTGGACTTACACAATATTAGGCAGTTGGTTTTAATGTTGTGGCTGATTGGTGTATGCTGGTCCCTAGATATGGCTCAGGTCTCTCCTTTACTGCAAGTCTTTGCATTTTCTTTGCCTGTTTTTATCATCCAGCAGGCAACATTTGAATGCTTAGAAAAGTAATGCCACACCTCTCCTCAGTAAGCCTCAATTTAAGGGGTCATTCATGTCCATAGCACAAACAGTGCAGGATGAGTAATGCATTGAGGTTTAATACATAAAACTTTGCAAGCACCACCAGGTAACACCAATTGGAAAAATGGAAAGGACAGCTCAAAAGCATCTAATTCATTATTTGTTTACACTTTGTCTCACAATACAGATTGATATCAGATAGAAGTAAAGATTTAGTCCTTCCGTTCTTGTTTCTTGAGTTTGATTGAACCAGAAAGATTCCATTTTAATTTATAAAGAGTGGGACTGTTTTGTTTTCAAGTGTTGTGGGTTTATGTATTTGTGTGTTCATGTTCTTGTGCAACAGGTTTAACTACCCTCCTCTAAAGTGTGAGCTGGATATACAGTGTGAAAATGATGGTGTTTGTCGTGACACTCAGTGGGGGGCAAACTGCACCTGCTCTCCCGGATTCACAGGAGACAGGTGGGATTAATACTAACAAACACATACATAAGTTATGCATACACATTTCATATGATGAAATTTGAATTTCTCATTTGTCAGCATGAAGGTAAATACAGCAAATCTGATTAAGGTCTGTGTGCCGAAACATTTTGGTTTATGCAAGTACAATTCTTGTTGCCAACAAATGATACTTGATTTTCTTTATTTACAAGTTTTTTTTTAGTTTTTTTTTTCATGCATTGTTTGTCAGTTAAATTGCACCAGAACAGCTACTTGGCATTAAATGCGAACATAAAAAGACTGTTTGCGTGTGCATGTTTGCAATTTTTTTTTTTTATTATTCAGATGTGAGACTGAAATCGACGAGTGTGCATCTAGTCCATGTCTAAATGGTGGATCGTGTCTGGATCGGCTGAACCATTTTCAGTGTTTGTGTCCAGCAGGATTTAGTGGCCAGTTCTGCGAAACAAATGTATGTAAAAACACGAATAATCACGCAGAATATGCACAACAATGACTGCTGGTTCAAATTTGATATTTGGTCTGAATGGGTGCTTTTTTAAACATGCAAATCGGAATAATCCTACATTTTATCCTCTCTTTCTTTGCAGAAACAGGCTCAGAAAGATCGCATACCATGGCTGGTGATTGCGGTTCCATTGGTGTGTGGCTGTGTGCTCTTGGCGGCGATCGGTCTAATGTTCATGTTGATGACGGCGCGCAGGAAGCGGCAGTCAGAAGGAACGTATTCCCCAAGCCAACAGGAAGTTGCTGGTGCACGCCTGGAGATGGACAGTATGCTGAAAGTACCTCCTGAAGAGCGTCTAATCTAAAATGAACACACAAACAGATGCATAGACCCTAATATCATCTCTGTGTGACTCTGTGTAACGACATTGGAACCTTTCGAGACCATGAGTATTATAGAGCCACAATGAGACGCAAGTGCTATATCACACATACAAAAATACTACAGCAGCCTGAAGGTGCAAAATATCTCCAACACTGCAAATTTGCAAAGTGGATACGTTTTCCAGATCGGTCACACTGAAGTCTCCACCCTTTATGTAAATACAGTAGGGCCCATGGGAAAGAGTGAAGGATGTAGATCTATGTCTCTGGACTTGAACCTGCTACTTTCTCAAGTCCAAACACTTGAACTTGATTCATTACTTCATTGCGACAGTATACATGCCTGAACTGCTTTGGCATGGCATGAGCCCTAGGAAAGAGGAGTCAACTTTATTTTACAGTCTGCCCTGGGAATTATAAATCTTCACATATCTCTGTTCTAGCATATCCCTTACTCTCTCATTCCAGAAGATTGAACATCAATACCTGGATTCCACTTACTCCAAATACCTCTCAGCTCTCATCCTGTATTCCATTCAGCTCGGAAAGTCTGACTTTAAACATCCTACTTTGAAAAGTTCAAAAACATGCCTCTTGAAATCGGACTTCCATCTTGAACTTGTGTGGAAGTCTAATACTCCGATTTCACTAAGATGTGAGCATGTGATGTCACTTGAACATGGAGGTACAAGATATATTCATCTAATTATAAACATTTAAGCAAAACCACAATTTGTCACTTCATATGCAGTCTTCCGAGTGTCAGGGAAAGGGATGATTTTATGGTTATAAGTCTGAAATACCAAGTAGGAATATAAAGATAAGTGCTAAAAAATAGCACTAGCATTCTTACTTTCTATGTGTCTTTCACTAGCTTTTCCTTGTTGTAAAAATAATCTTTGAATATCCTGGTCCATAGGCATTCATGATATGTAACATCACACCAAAATGTTATTGAGTCTAAAACAGGCAACTTAAAGTTATCTAAAACAGGTGCTAATATCGAGATATTCATGCTAACTTCAGTTCAGATCCAAATTGCTGCTCATAAGTGGGATTTTGTGAAGGTTCAAAGACATGCAAGTACTTCTGCCACTGTTGCTAATCATTTTGAAAGTTTTTTTTCACAGCATTTGAATGTATGAGGTATAATATCTGTAGCAAGACTGATGCGCTAACCAGCTACTATTCATGCTATAGGCTACACAGGATCTGATCATCAAAACAAATGCTGCATTCACTTCATGTTGGAATTACCGTAATTGAGTTTTAGACTGATAAAAATCTGTCACCTCCTTGTTGAACTTGTTTTAATTACTGTGTATGGAAAAAAAGCTGAGAATATTTTGAATTACCAAAAAGACTTTCTTTAAACCAATCCTTTTGGTGTATAATTAGTAGCGGAGCTGTGTCACCACTCATAGCGATTTCTGTATCGCTATTGAGAGTATTTACAGGAATATTCCGGGTTCAATACAAGTTAAGCTCAATCGACAGCTTTTGTTGCATAATGCTGATTACCACAAAAATACATTTGGACTTTTCCATTTTCTTCAAAAAATACATACAGTTAATAAAACTGGGTTACTGTGAGGCACTAACATTGGAAGTGAATGGGCCCAATCCATCTTCTATTGCTGCAATGTCCTATGTAGGGTTAGCAGGTAGTGCTGGAGTCTATCCCAGCTCTCTTGGGCCAAGGGCAGGGAAACATCCTGGTCAGGTGGCCAATCCTAGCCTGACCAGGACTAACACATATAGACATACACACTCACCTTCAGGCAGTTTAGAGTTCCAATTCACTTAACTGGAGCACGCAAACACGGGGAGAACATGCAAACTCCACACAGAAAGGCACTGGGTGAGCCAGGACTTAAACCGGGGACCTTCTTGCTGTGAGGCGACAGTGTTACCCACTGAGCCACCCTGATGTGATAAAAATGTGATAAAATCGCTTACTAACCTTTTTTTATATGCAATGTAATGCCGTAAACCCTGTAATCCCACAAAAACTTTACAGCTCAAATAATACACACATTTTTAACAGAAAAATTAATGTAGGTGCTTTTATACATTTATACGTTTCACATTTCTGCCTTTAAACCCTCCAAAAATTGACCACATTATCTTCCATTGTAAGTGTCTCACTGTAATTTTTTTTTTTTTTTTTAAGGAGTCAAAATTGATTTTTGTAAGAAATCAACATTATGCCACAAACACTTGCAAATTCTGCAAAATAATATAGAGCTAATAAAGTGATTTATTATTTTGCAGTCATAAACAGCAAATATGAACATGAATCTATTTTGGTGTTCTAAGTGTATCCATAGAAAATTAAGTTCTGACTGTGAGTCAGAGGATATGAACAGTTTAGAGTAAAATCTCTATAATTACTGTAATTCCAACAATATGTGAACGCAGCATAAGAGAAACGTGAAAATTAGCCGGTTTTTTTTTTTTACATAATGGGTAGAGAACCACTGAAACTATAGTTATTCTTTTAATGTATTTTCATAAAAAAAAATAAAATAAAAAAAAAACACATTTAGACTAAGAAATGGTTTTAGCCATTTTCTTGTGTCTTTAACAGTAATTGCTGAGTCAGTTCGAGACTCGACACACAGTTCGAGAATATTTTGATATTTTACTGTTTGACAATCACTGCACATGAAACCAGCCTGTGAGGCAACTAAAGATGCCAAGGAAATGCAATAAAAAAAAATAAAAATAAAAAAAAAACATTCCTGTTTAAACACACGAGCATACAGCTGTGCACCTCTGCACACACACACATACACAATTGTGAACGGCAGGCAGTGAAACATACGTTTTTCATAAAACCACATTTTTACCAAGAACAAAAAGTGTTTTGCTGTTTTAATATTGGACGTTGTCATTTAAGCCAAAATATGTGACATCCCAGCTATGGATACAGGACACTTGGCAACCCTAGGAATCCCTGGTTATGAAAATGAAAAGATGGATGAATGTTTAAAAAAAAAAGTTGTATATATGGATGTTGTAAACCGCAACTCAACCGTGTGTGTATGTGTTTTCTGCATATCTTGTTGCGGTCAGTCTTTCTTCTTTAAAAAGGTCACTAAATTTTACTTTTAAACATAGGAATTTGATGTACCTGCAATCCATCAAATAAAACAGTGTGAAAACTACTCCAACATACACTATACACTGGCAGCCAAACGTTTGAAATAATGTACAGGTTTCAGAAGGAAATTGGTACTTTAATTCACCAAAGTGGCATTCAACTGATGACAATGTATAGTCAGGACATTACTGATGTAAAAAAAAACAGCACCATCACTATTTGAAAAAAGTCATTTTTGATCAAATCTAGACAGACCCCTTTTCCAGCAGACATCACTCCAACACCTTATCCTTGAGTAATCATGCTAAATTGCTAATTTGATACTAGAAAATCACTTGCCATTATATCAAAAACAGTTGAAAGTTATTTGGTTCGTTAAATGAAGCTTAACATTGTCTTTGTGTTTGTTTTTGTGTTGCCATAGTATGCAATAGACTGGCATGTCTTAAGGTCAATATTAGTTTAAAAATGGCAAAAAAGAAACAGCTTTTTCTAGAAACTCATCAGTCAATCATTGTTATGAGGAATGAAGGCTATACGATGCTTGAAATTGCAAAAACAATGAAGATTTCATACAAAGGTGTACACTACAGTCTTCAAAGACAAAGGACAACTGGCTCTAACAAGGACAGAAAGAGATGTGGAAGGCCAGATGTACAACTAAACAAGAGGATAAGTACATCGGAGTCTCTAGTTTGAGAAATAGACAGCTCACATGTCCTCAGCTGACAGCTTCATTGAATTCTACCCGCTCAACACCAGTTTCATGTACAACAGTAAAGAGAAGACTCAGGGGTGCAGGCCTTATGGGAAGAATTGCAAAGAAAAAGCCACTTTTGAAACAGAAAAACAAAAACAAAAAGTTAGTGGGCAAAGAAACAGACATTGGACAACAGATAATTGGAAAAGAGTGTTATGGATCTTAACCCCATTGAGCTTTTGTGGGATCAGCTAGACTGTAAGGTGCATGAGAAGTGCCCAACAAGACAGTCACATCTATGGCAAGTGCTACAGGAAGTGTGGGGTGAAATGTCACCTGAGTATCTGGACAAACTGACAGCTAGATTCCCAAGGATCTGCAAAGATGTCATTGCTGCACGTGGAGGATTTTTGATGAGAACTCTTTGAAGTAATTTAAGAAGTTCTGAACATTTTTTTTATTTGTTTTTCAAATTGTAATAGTAATTTTTCACGTTATTAATGTCCTGACTATACATTGTGATCAGTTGAATGCCACTTTGGTGAATAAAAGTACCAATTTATTTCCATAAGAGCAAAATCTTTACATTATTCCAAACTTTTGTCCTCCAGTGTATATTTTTGAATTTGTCTGTTTAAAAAATTGTAATAAATATTTTTGTGTGATGTTGAAGGCTTCGTTTTCTCATTAAAATAAATGTTTTAATAAGGGGTAATGGACATTTTATGTGGAAAAATTTCAAATCTACTTCAGCTAAAATTATGTTAATAATGATAACGCAACAAAACAAATTTCAAGCGCACTACTTTCACAGGAATATAATGTTCTCTTTAATTATGACATACACAAAACCATAACATCCATATAATAAAAAAAAAAAAGTGCAGGATGATTTAAAAACAGAATGAGTTCACATTAGGAAACACTCCAAGAGAAATAGATATGATACACATCAGAAATGTATTCATGTTTTGATAATTCAATTTGAGTCATCACAGCCTTCACTCTCCACTGTCTCATTCCAAGCTAAGTTTAGGTTTGGGTTATCCTTCAAAAGAAAAGAAAATACTGAAACTGATGCATGCATTAAAACATTTGTAAGCATAATTGGAATACTTAGCAAAATACTGACGATGAAAAAAAGCAAGATTGCCTTTTGTTTAGTTTTAACCATATAATTTACACTGAATATGTCCATTAAATTCAAATTTCACTGCTTCAAGGGAGGTGGAGCATTCTGATGTTTCCTGTAGTTTCCTTCCATTTAAGGCATTGTAAACTAAATTATATTATGCAAACTATACGGATCCTAGCAGCCATAAAGGACTGCACAATCCTTTAATTAAAATAATTCCTATTTGGCTCCAACATAAGTTCACTGCTCACAGCCAGAAATGACAATATTTGACATTCCATTATCTCTGCCATCATTTCTATGGTCAGTTAGACTATCAAACAGAAGCCGCAAGTGCTGCTGCCCAGCAGCAGTACACACATTGCTTACTAAAAACAATGGATGTCAGAATTCAAACTTTGTTTCGGACTAGTTTATGATAACTAGTTTAAGATAAGCTTTGCTTGAATGCATTTCTTAAAGAATTTTAAATTACGGCCAAACTCTATCAGCATCCTTCGGAAGGAGTGCTGTAAGAGTAATTTGATGTAAATAACTGCATGTTTTGTGTTACAAGTAAGCTCATGGCAATCCAGTGCAGTACCACTCAGTGTATTCTACATAACCTCAAAACTACATAAAGTCACATACTTCACCAATCTGTATTAGCTTCCATTTCCACTGAGCTCGTTTTGAAATTTCAGTGTGATTTATCAAAAACTGTGTTGCAGTGTTTGCTGTACAAACTTGGCAACCCATGTTAAATGTAGAAATTTTCTTAAAACATTTTAAGACATGAAATACAAACATTAACCAAAGTGTCTTGAAATCAAAACACTGAAAGAACAGAAATGCAGAGAAAGAAAAAAAAAAAATTTCACCACAAACAGCTCTCAGCTGTCATACTCACACATGCAAACTCTTATTTAAGGCCAAATCTGACATGAGAAATAAATGGATAAACTAATGGAACATAATGTGAATGTCTATAACAGCTCTACAGGGTAGATGCATATGTTGAAGAACACTTTAATAACACAAATAACATTATTTCATATCTTTAAATACACTGATAAAACCAGAGAAGAAGAGACACCAATTCAATCCCTGATGTTCCCTGACATGGACAAAACCAATGAGTTTCTTTTGGGTTTGAGCATTTGGTTGTACACAGTTCATTTTGTTTTTTTCCTCCATGTCAAGATTCACACAAACAGTGTTCTTCTAATTGAAAGTCTCAGACAAAAGTATAGAAAAACATGGCATGAAACAAGGTCTTCTGATACAGATTGTGTCTAGTGCTGAACTAAAAAAAGAAACAGGCACAGTCTTTGACAAGAAAACCAGCTGCTAGTGTAAGGATAAATTTTAACATGCTGTTTAGCCACATACATGTTTTAAAAGCGCAAAAACAGCTCTTTTAGAATAAATACTCATAACGCAGTGTGCATGGCAGTAGCAGATCATTGACTGGATGATTGATTGGATAGTTCTAAGAAGAATGGAGGATGATTAGTCGCTTTATGAAAGCTATAAGTCTCTAATGTGATGCTCAGAATAAAAGGAGACTAACAACTTTAACATCTAATCAAAGCAACAGAACCCTGATCATGAAGAACCACTTTAATACGTTTAGGCCGACACACAGGTAAGCAGAACCAGAGGTAAAGCCTGTACCAATGTGGGCTTTCACCAAATGTTTATATATATATAAAAAAAAAAATGTAAAAAAAAAAACACAAAACAAATGCACTCTAGTTTATCTAACTTGATGACACATTTTGTAATGATTTCATTTAGTCAAGTGCTTATGCATCACATTGATAAGATGCATCAAATGTGTGTGGTATTTTTGACTACTAAAATGTGCATCCAGACCACTAGGGGGCAGTGTTGCATTCAAAAGGGCTGTTAAAGGAATGTTCCAGGTTCAATATAAGTTAAGCACAATCGACAGCATTTGTGGCATAATGTTGATTAACACAAAAAAAATAACTTTATCTTTTTTCTTTTTAAAGGCATAAATAGCAGTTGCAGTAAGGTGCTTTCAATGGAAGGCATTGGAGCCAGTCCATAAACGTTACAATACATTACAGTACTCACTATTTCAAAAGTATAGCCACAAGACATGAACATTATATGTGTTAACATGAATTTAGGGTGATACAATCAGGGATATGCTGCATTTACCAGATTATCGGGTTTACAGGTGTTACATCGTTATGACAACGAAGTTGTAATATTCGACATAACTTTAATCAGATAAAGGTTAGCAAGCAATTTTATCACACTCAAATCATGTTAACATGGATAACATTTACGTCTTGAGGCAATACTTTTGAAACAATGTGTATTTTAATGTTTATGGACTGGCCCCATTCACTTCTATTGTAATTGCCATTGTAAGAGTGTAACAAAATTTTTTAAACAAGAGATGATTCCAATATTTTTGTGGAAATCAAAATTATGCCAAAAATCCTGCTGATTGAGCTTAACTTTTATTGAACCTAAAACTTTCTTTCAACTCTGACATGTTCGCTCTTGCTAAATTCAGATTAGCATACTGCCATACTACTACCATTTCTGCCTTATCAATATACTAAAGAAATAATAAAAGTAGTATGGTAGCACACTATTCCAAACATAGCATACATCACACACTATGCTGTATGCAACAAGTAGTATATACTGTAAAATGTACTGTAGTATGCGGTATGTAATGTAGTACAAACTATTAAGTACGCAACAGGTACTACAGTCAGACTTTGTAGTACGCAATGTGTACTTTGCAGTGCAGAATGTAGTATGCTCAACAAGTAGTGTGCAATGTCCAGTATGCCATCTATTAAGCAGGGAAAAGCAATATTTGTAGCCAAGTATGTTATGTAATGACAATTTAACAATCTTTATAGTCTTAATTTTAGCATTAAACCACAAGTCTGCACAAGACTGAAAGCTAGAGTAGGATTATCTGAATAAATGTGTGTAGGGCTAAAAACAATCAAAGCTTCTAATTAAATCAGTACTGATTGTTAAGTGGATTGGCAGTTAATGCCATTACAGCGACAATGTCAGTCTAATTGCAATGGTCTCTCGGATGTGGGCCAATATTGTACTGTGTCTGTAGTACTGTATCTAAAGTCTGTTCCTTATCTGTACATTAAAATACAGTGTAATTCTGTTAACTATGGGATTTTCAGGGTTAAACTTGGTGCTACTGGTGCAACATGGTTCATTCAGTTGTGATGGGAAATGCATTGTTAGCAACAGTGTGCATTAGGCCAACAAGAGTGTAAGCTAGGCGTGAGAAAAGCACAACACTCTGGGAAGAAACGTCCGACAGTACTTTCAGGCCACTAGGGGGTGCAATCTTAAATACCCACTGGCACTAAATTTGTTGCCCATTTGCAGTCCTTTACTGGTTGGTAGCAGCAGTTGAGGAAAAACATAGGCGAGACTAGTCAAAAGTCTCCCATCTCCTCCGCAAGTCCTCCACCTTCTTTTTGGGGGGCGTGGCCATAACTGTTGGTGTAGTTGCTATGGTAAGAAGGTCACTGAATGGATCATGGGATGTGTCTATGGGGACTTGCGCAGGTTGGGCGGGAGTAGGTGGCGCAGGCGATTCTAAGAGGCTTGAAAGAGAGCCACTACTACTGGAGGACGGAGGGACATGTCCCATTGGCCACGATCCTCCCGTTGGGGCCACACCCATGGCAGATGACTGACCAAATACTGAAAAGGGGCGGGGAGGGGTGGAGAAAAAGGTGGGACCCTGGGGAGGCATGTAGGCTGGGACAAAAGGATTGCTTGGGACAATGGGACTATAGTGCCTTTGAGGTGGGTATTGGGGTAGTTGGTTGAAGGGGTTGAGTGACACTTGAGGTGGAAATGAGGGCAAGGTTGAGGGGTGGGGACGAGGAGGTAAGGGAGGTTTAGATGTGTTAGATGTGGGTGGGGTGGTCTCATTTTCGGTTGCTCCGCACAGAGGGTCCAACAAGCTGAGCAAATCGAGTCCCTGACCCTCGTTTTGCTCGCTAGGCTTCAGTAAGTTCGCCTGTGACTGCACTTGTGAGTGTGGAGACATGTTCAGTGCCTGTCGGAACTCTTGCCCACCGGCGGTCACTCCCTCATTTTCACTGGCACGCAGCAGGGTCACAGCCGGTGCCAACACCGCACCCGGTTCGGGTGTTTTCCGACCCTGAGGGCGAGGAATTGTGATACAGGCCCCGTCCACCTTCTCTGTGGGAATTGAGCTCTCTCTGCTAGATGGACAAAGCTCTGGGGTTTCAAGGGGTGGCACAGAGAGAGGTCTCTCCCAGGACGGGGACTCGCGGCCAATCAGCGTGAAAGGATCCTCCCTTTGGGTCCATAGCTTGCTGTATGGATTGGTGGTTTTAAGACCGGGCAGAGTCCGTGTGAACTCGGCAGAACCAAGATCCATCTGCTGGAGAACATACAACCAGAACAGGTGTTTAGACACATAGAAGCTTAAGGCCAAAGTATCCTTAGGTTTTTAAGTTCCTTTCTGCGTGCTGGTATTTGTTACGCACAGTGCGCGCAATGCAAATTTACTGTACTGAGTATCACAAAGCAGTGATAGTGTGTATGCGTTGAACGTGTTCATCTGGGCTTGCGTTCAAAAGATTGTACTTTGAAAGACTGCTCAACTGGGTTCAGGACTGAAAGGAAAGCAGAAAAAACAAAGTATACCCAAACCTTGAGTGCACAGTGCAGCTAGATACAGTTGCCACTTTTTTCTGAGAGCTTAATCCCATTCTGTTTACACACAATTCAATTATTGAAAGGCAACCACATTCAACAACCAAATTCACTCCTTAAAAATTCAGGAAATGACAACAGAATTTTTGTTAAATTCACATTGTGTAATTTGTGTGAGTGAATCAGAAATGGAGCTGCAGTATATTTTTTCACTCATTTGCAATTTTTTATACTCTCTCTGAAACCTAGTTGTGGTTCACTCTGAAACCAGTGGTCTAGGCACAAAGACTAGGTATACTTAGTTTTTCTGTGTACTGTTCTGTCTCGTGCTCAGGATTTTGAAGTAAATTCTTTTTATAGCGAGCCGGACATGATACTGACGCACTCGATGTATGCGCACTACGAATGCTTCGTGATCCGCTTTTAGCACAGTCAATAGCCAGTGCATGTGCCAATCGCAAAAACGCAGGCTGTCCACTTGTTAAAAAAAAACTAAAAACGAGGTTGCACACAGTTCCCTCCTACTGTGCTGATGAAATCTGCATTGGGTGCACTGTGTGGCAGATGTACCTGCACGCAGAAAACCAAAGTATATTTTGGCATTAACCCATGCATCACGGTCCATAGAGGACATGTAGTTTAAAAGCAGCAGTTTACAGAGTAAATCAAAAAACCACAGCACCTGTCTATGGTGGTTTATTAAAAATTATTGGACATGAACATGACTTTGGTTGCTAAATACTTTAGTCAAAAATAGCTAAAAACCAAACGTGTCAAACTGCTGGCATCCACGTTACTTGTTTACAGCTGTGAAATGCCAAGATGTTGATAAGCTTATGCCATGGTCATGTTATGGTCGTACATATACAGAACAAACATTTAGGAGATTTTCCGCAATATAAATGAAGTTATTACTCACAAAATCTTGTGTCATCATTATGATCATATACATACTGCAACCACATCCTTACTTTAGTAGGGTTGTCTAACCTGGTAGTTGAAAATGGCATGTTGTGGGTCTGTTCGAAGCTCCTCCAAACTCCGTGCCGAACCGAGTGATGTGTGTGTGCTGTGAGAGAAGTTTGCTGTATTTGTGGTGTCTGTACTCTCCGGCTCTCCCTTCTGACTACAGAAACCATCCTCCAACAGGCTTAGGTCAGAGAATTTGTCTAGCACAGGGCTGGACGGAGCCGTGTTACCCTGGAAGCGCTCCCCAACCTCTTCACCTTCTTCCACAAGTTCAGCCTCTTTAAGAGACCTGTATGGCTGGGGCCTAAATCACATGTACACATACGCCAAAAAAACACATATGCATGAGCACACAACATCCACACCACAAATACACACAAACAAGCACAACATATGCACAAACAAGTACAGACACACAGTATAATTTTCATGTTAGATGAGGAGCTGTTGAAATGGGCAGCTATGATTAACATAATTGCAAAGACATAAGTTTAAGAATAAAATCTAGACATGCAAAAAAAATTAAGCCAGTACTAAAGACAAATCCAGAAGGCTGTGGCATGAAAAAATTGCATGGCATACAGTAACCCCAAAAAGCTGCTTAAAAATGTCTAAATATCAGTACATTAGATAACAAAATATCAAACCAGGTGATATCTGCTTACAAATGATGCTAGACCATGTCTCAGAACTAACTTTACTTTTCTGAGCTGTTTTTGCTATTACTTTTAACCAACTGGCCCCAATTTTATTTGTAATGATCTATGTAGTTTACCTCAAGTTCACACAGGTGTTTTAGAACAGTAACCACAAGTGTACTTCATTACATTAACCACATTTACATTTATCCATTTAGCAGATGCTTTAATTAAACTTTGACTTACAAATGAGGATTGCAAAAACAAAAGCAATTCACCAGGGAGAGAAAGTGCTGCCACATTCTGCATCATTTGAAGAGGTTTAATTTTGCATACAGGAAGACCAACTAGAAATACATTGCAGTAGTCCAGTCTAGAGATGACAACAGCATGGACAAGGAGTTGTGCAACACGCTCAGAGAGAAAGGGTCTGATCTTGATCTAATCTTACTAATGTTGTACAGGACAAATATGTTTATTCAGAACAGAAGGGGGCCGAGTAATGAACCCTGGGTTACCCCACTGATAGCTGATACAGGACTACAGACACATTCCACTGAATTTGACTGAGAAAGTGTTAAATGTCTTTTTCTTTTTGTCCTATTGTTTTGTCATTTAAATCCTAAAAGAAATTTTTTGTGAGATTATATTCCTAGAAATGTTTGCTTGTTCTGTCTTTCTTTAGACTGACATTTTGTTAGATATTTTGTCATCTTATACAATGACATTCATACATTAAGTGAGGCTTAAGTGTCCAAATACTTTTTGGGGCCACTGTAAAATGGCCATCATATACTCTTTTTAACACTAATGGACGTTAGAGGCAAATCAGCGAACAGAGACCATTCGAAAGGAGCAGAGAGCAGGAAGTGTTCAGGAAAAGCAGCGATGGAGTCGTCGTCTTGAGACAGCTCATCACCCGAAGAGTCCTCGCACAGAAACACTGTATAGTGACGGGTTGGACGCATGTAACTACAGTATCAACACACCGGCATACGGATACACAAATGCAAAGCAACAACATAAATAGCACAACAAACACAAATTCACATAGACACAGAGCCAAGTACCAGGTGTACCCACACACACAGACACACATAACAAAAAAGACCACATCCCAGTTTGAGAAAGAGAACACAGAGGAGAAGAAGAGAAGAAAAGAGTAAGTGAAACATGCAATCACACAATCAACACTACAACATTACTGTGCTGATTTGTTATTGATTTAGATATAGGCAGATAATCAGTTTGACTGATATATTTCTTATTGATATTAATATTTTCTTCTAATTTCTAAATATTTGGTTCTTTAATATCGAGACTACCGATAAATGCCAACATTTGATGGGACTCTAAACAATACCACCCAAAACAAAACTATAAATAATCGACCCTGCAAATCAAATATTACGCTTAAACATACAGTAAAACGTCTTAAAAGTCATAAAAAATAAACAATATTGGTCCATCTCAAATTGGATTGATAGAGAAAAGCAAAGATCAATGCCTATGGTGTGTTATAATGATATTGCGATTGCATTTGTGTGTATACAAGAGCATGTGTGAGAGAGGTTGAATCTTTAAGTCTTACTGTTCAGGGCTTCCCTCAATGGCAATATTACTGCGTGGTCTCTTCGCCACAAGAGGTCGAGGAGGTCGGGCCTGGAGACACACAAAAATACATTCTAAGGTCTTAAACTTTTAAGAGTTTTGGGTTTGTTAAATCCCTGTAAAGGTCACTGTAGTCATTGTTAATTCAGAGGTAAACTGCTCCTCTTAAGTAGCAGAGGTCAGAGTCAATGACCTGTAGACTGTAAACAAGAATGCATTATCAAATAAGAGCTATACAGTGGTCTTAGCACAAACCTGTTAGCATGTGTTAAAATAGCTGTCCCAAACCTCAAAGTTCTGCACTATTGTACGTCAGTTTGTAGTGTAAGTAGTGCAAGTAGTATGTTTACACTGAACATGCAACAAAAAGAAGTGCACTACAAGTACCCAGATGATAAACTTTTTTATTGTTGGACACTTCATCGATCAGCACTTGCGGTTTTCAGTCCATAGGGGAAGGGGCGGAGTTACCTGGCTACGTTGCTAGTCTGAAAAAACAATTGTAAATAATGAAGAATGAAGCAACGAGCCAAACTTCAGTGAAGACGACACCGTACAAATGTAAGTTGAATGATTTACCATCACCGCACACTGTGTGAATATGTACGTTGTTTGAGATACAAGTGTTGAACTGCAGTTGGCTAATGCGCTAAAGCTAGCAGCAACACATCATATGTGTTTGAAACGTCACTTCCGTCAGCTCTTAAACGGTGAATGCTTCCATGTAGTAAAAAAGAATACGTGTTCCTTGCCACAGTCGCCTTCAGCTTGCTCACAGGGGATCTAAATACAATTATTATTTAATTTTTACACAATGATCACTCTAAGACTTTATAGATATTACAGTTTCATTTTCTGTTAAAGCATGATTTTCTGTAAAGCTGCTTTGAAACGATGTGTGTTGTGAAAAGCACTATACAAATAAAAATGACTTGACTTGTTCCATTTGGGATGATACTACAGTTTGAAAATTCATACACTACATGGCTAAGTGTATAGTGTATATTGTATGTGCGCAGTGTATAGTGCATCATTTAGGACACAGCTATACATCCTTTAAACCATCCTAAAACCCCTGAGGTTTCCGTATTGATTCAGCTCATGGTTTCTGTGTGGTCCTGTATGGCGTCAGTATAAACAAACAAACTTTAAGCTTTAAACCTTCCACACTACAAGTTAGCAGGTTTAGAGGTTTACTAGTTATTTGGAACCACAGCTGACTTGAAGAGTGAAAATAGGCAATAACAGAAGCTTTAAAAAAAACAGCATGCATGATTTCAGTGTGTAATGACAATTTTGAATTATACAAACTATATGTTTATAGCACTATGTTGAGCGCAGTTTCTCTTTCTTTGTTTTTCACTCCTCAACTAGTTCTTTAGACCCAGAAGAACTTCAAATCAGAAGAAAAAGCTTTTACAGTAGGAAGGTAAGTGCACACAAACACGCACATTCATGCGTGTGAACGAGCGTTTCTCTGTAGAGTAAAAATTTAAGTTAGATCCACACACACACACACACACGTTCAGTGTGACTGCATGCTGTCAGAACCCATGAATACATACACACTGCAGTGCAGCGGCCAGGTCAGAGAGTTCAGGGTGGAAGGTCAAAGGTCAGAGGGTGAGAGTGATGCACTGTACTCACTGGTCGTGTGTTGCGCTGCAGTTTTG
Source organism: Myxocyprinus asiaticus (assembly GCF_019703515.2). Taxonomy (NCBI): domain Eukaryota; kingdom Metazoa; phylum Chordata; class Actinopteri; order Cypriniformes; family Catostomidae; genus Myxocyprinus; species Myxocyprinus asiaticus. Next base: position 34,947,164 of record NC_059383.1, read on the forward strand.
AGGGATGGAGGGGAGGGGGACGTTGTGGCTGAGGGGGCCGTGGGGGGGGCTCTCGCTCAGTCTGCTCCAAACACAGACACACATACACACATACACACATACACTGTCTGTAAAATAATGGTTTGATGGGACACTCTCTCATTTTCACACTTTATAAAAATCCCTTGACACTCCAACACACACTCGATGGAATGAACCCTAATTCACAGCTCCATGTCAACACACAATTGAACACACATCCTAAAGCAACGCATAAACTACATTTACATTATATTTACTGTATGTTCTTAGCAGAAACTTTCATAAGAATGTGAGTGTACATAAGAATACAGTACACTGCATGTGACAATGACCTCAACAGTTATAAACTCCCACACCCACCTGTCCAAAGTGGACAGTGATTGGCCGTCTCTGGTCCCAGGTGAGGGAGTCCCTGCTGTGCGTGGAGGGAAAATGGGCGGAGCCAGGCTCTTCTGAATAGCCATTCTCAGCAAGCTCCTGCAAGTTCAAAAATGTGAACAGAACTCCATGTGAATTTATTGCCAAAAAAAAAAGAAAGAAAAAAAAAAAAGAAAAAGAATTGCCATTTTGTGGGTGTTGGGCACCTTTTGTTTAAGTCGACTTTTCACTTCTTTGATGCCCATCTTGGCATGGTCTTTAGCCTGTTGAGGAAACACAGAACTATTGCTCATGGTACCATCAAGAACATCTACGCAGCAGAATCTGAATGATATATTGATTAAAGCTTTAATAAATAACAAGCGTTTACACAGGAATATACATACAAATTTGTAAACAATCTTCATTGCAGGATTTGCCTTTGTCTTGACCGTGTTTAAGATAGCCCCGCTTCCTTTCTGTAAGAGAAAAGTTGTGTTAGATGTTAACTCGAGTTAGCTGCATTGAAAAAAATAAAGGGTAACACTTTCTATGAATCTCATATATATATATATATACAGTATATTAGTACAAATATATATATATTAGATTTCCAACAAGTGCTGTCATGCAAAAGCATAGTTTAATTACCACCAACAGGGTGTAATTTAAAGATCCTGTGAAATCAAAAACGTTTTGCTGCTGTTCATCTATATCTATTAACTCTAAGGTCATCTATTTGCTAGTGTACTTCTAAACATTGACAACATTTGTTTTCATAAGATACAAGCATTTAAAATCTGCAGTCTCTCTCTTCTACCAATACGAATCAAACATTTTTATGACTCATTCTACACTTCAGACTTTCATCAAACTTTCTGTCTAACCAAATTATTTTTTGAATGAAAACGTACCCTACCCTTACAACGTCTGGCTGTGTTCTAACTGGTGCTGATCAAGCTTTCGCAAGGCATTTTGAAGGGAGCAAAATCCATGAAATAGGGTCATTCTGAACAGATTTTCCAATAAGAATCGCTTAAAGTGAATTCTGACTGTCGGTTATCACCTTTCATCTCTCAGAAGGTCTCAGAGTGGAGGGTAATTGTCTTCAAAGGAAATCATTTATAGGGGTGATCGTTTCTGAACAGGATGTGCCAACACTGGAGCTAGATGCGAGGACAAGTGGCTGGAGTTTATATATATATATATATATATATATATATATATATATATATATATATATATATATATATATATATATTTTTTTTTTTTTTTTTTTTTTTTTTTGTGCAGCCGGAGGTTTCCTGGAATGTACAGTTCTAGTTAGTGTTCTCTAATTATTATGCTTGGTGTACTGTGATTTATAACATGGATATATTATTTTTTATTCCTTTGTTTTTCATTCATCTGTATTGCACAGCGGCTCCCGCCTCGTCGTAAACAAAGACCGCGATTTACTGTGTGCGTTTGTGGGCAGGTTATGTAATAATGTTGTCACAGTTAGATTCAATTAGGTTCGGTTTTCAAATATTTGGAAAAGCTGGCCGCTATTGAGATTACTTCTCAAGTTTCCCCTGTAAGAGTGCTCTAGCTTGATCAGCATGATGGAAAGGAGTGTGTGTCAGTGTGTGTCTACAAACTAAAACCTATTGGCTTTTTTTAAAAATGGACCGAGTCGTTAGAAAATACGTCAAAACAGTAACTCCAAACACGCTCATCAAGGCACTTCAGGGCGACTTTAACTGGAACACAGGTAATAATCCTTTTGAATATATATAATAAAACATAAAATAAAATATTTCAATATTTAAAATATATGCACAAATATTAGAGTTAATTGAATGAAGGCCAGTATAGAATCAGTTTGATTTTGGGGGGTGTTTTGTATACATAGTGACAAAGATTTGGCTACCATTGGAATCAAAATGCATATTTTTTCTTGAATAAGTGCTTTTCTTAATGTCTCAAATTTACATTAAATGTGTGTTCCTTTGTTTTCTGTGCATTTGTATATAACTTTCATTTTACAAGCTTGACATGTTGTAATGTCTTATAACCACTTAAAATATCTTGTGGATGTTTATAAGACATTGCTTTTGTCACTTTACTTAAAGCATACCTAATATATGTAATACTGTACATATAATACATTATAACTTCTGTACAAAAAAAAAACATGTTGGTCATGCTATAATGCATTTAACTATGAATATGTCAGTATTGTAATGTATTATAACTGTAGTTACAATTATTTATGAGAAGCTCAAAATTATTTGTCTTTACAATGAATTATAAATATGGCCTTCACAGAAAGTGTTACCAAATAGAAACATATACAAATTCATGCAAAAAAGGAATCAGGAACATTATTTCCCTATAAAGAACAAGCAAACAGTACAGTATGTAGTGCCAGTGCTAGAGATGAGTGTGTATTCCGAGGCCACTGTAACACTGTGTGATAATCACATCTTCTCAATAATAATCAGAGATTTTGACTTAACCAGTCGTGACCATCAACAACATTGTGTCAAGACATTTTGACAGACGCAAAGAGAAATGTATTTTGTCCAAAATCCTCATTCAAATTCTTTAAACATTGTATGTTCCGTATGGCAGTATTTTGCTTTCAATGAGCACAGAAAAAGTACTTGAAACATGACATGCTGTGCAAGCCTGTGGCTTGTCGCATTGATAAGTTGATTTATTTGTTTCTTTACGTTGGCATAGCAAAGATCATTTTTTTGAACACACACAAAAAAGATCAATCAAAAAATTCACCTTCACTGTGAATAGCCACTGATATGTCTTATCACTTCCTGAAACACAAATGTTAAAGAAACAACAAAATGTAAAAAAAAAAAAAAAAAAACAATGAATTGATGAGTTTTACATTAAACATACAGACAAAATCATAAAGCTTTCACTTAAAGTGTAGTAATACTGTGTGTGCATCTTTTTCACCTGCATATTCTCCCATATTGATCTCCTCCTCAAACTGATCACTGAACCCTTCACCAGCATTCAACAACTCCAGACGTCCATCTATAAACTACAAACAAGATTCATTCCCTTCCGATCAAGAATGAGTCAGGTTACAGAATGGGCTTATTTGGGCTGTTCATTTACAGTCAAAATGCTTTGCAAATGGGTTTGACCAAATCATCAAAAAGGACTCAAAAGAATGACTTGTTTGTGAATCCGAACATACTCAAAAACAGTGATCTGTTTGCAGGCCACAAAGCTATCATGTGCATTGTCATTTCTCTTACAAAAAAAATTAGATATTCACTTACTTGAAATACGCTTTATCTTTTAAAGGATGAATTGCCCATTAACATCAACTAATAGAAGAATATGCTTAGCATTCAGATCTGTACTACATCCATATGTGCGTATTATACCTGTTTAAAGAACTGTAGTTGGATGGCGTTCTGTAGAAACTGTCTCATTGTGCTGGATCTGTGTGTGATAAAGGCTTCCTCACTGAAGGTGATTGGCTCCTCCTGAACATATAGACACAAAGGAGATAACAAACATATAGTTTAATATGTACTGTATACATACACTTACATATTTAGAGTGACGCATGGAGTGCTATACTCCACTAGAGGGTGCTAACTCACAGCTGGAATACCTCACAAAAAAGCTCAGAGCCAACATTAAAAAAACCTTTAAGATACAGCTTGAAAATCACTCAGACCAACAAGCATACCAATACCTTCAACTATTTCTCTCTCACCGGTTCAATGTGTAGCGCATCCCTATAACTGCCAAACAGAGCCGCCTGTGCTTTCAGAAACGCTCTGGCCACCCCGTCCCCTGTTGTCGAGGAAACTTTCCGTAAACGGTTCTTTAAAGACGAAACCTGCGGCAAACAAAACACCACTTACTTGACTGTGTACCTGACATCACTTACTTAGGTGATGTGTTTCTTAAGAACGAGATCAAAATATATTTTTTAACTAAATGAAGTCTTTGTGGAGATCTGAGCATTGCTCATATGTTACTCATAACGTGTCTGTGTACTCACTACATCATTGGGAAGGCTTTGCAGGTCATCAAACGGCGTTTCAAGAGTGTTGGTGTCCACATTGAGAAGTACCACATCATCTAAAGCCATACCTCGCACCTTCTGTTATAGCAAAACACACACAAAAACCAGGTATGCTGAAAACAAACTGTAACTCTGAGCTAAAACTACAACCAATTACTCCATCGTACAGGAACACTGTGATTGAAATATTAACATGTAGCACAGAAATGTATATGTAAGAAAGGTCATAGAAAGCATCTGTCACCTCCATAAGACTGGTATGCACTCCGATGAGGTACGGCATTGGAGCACTGACAAAGAGAGAAACATGTTACACAATGGGTATAGCCATTACAGGAGTCAATCAATTCAATCAGGTGCTATGTGTATATCATAATTACCATGTGCAGTGTGCGTACTTACCAGCAGTAGTCTATTAAGTGCTGTGGCAGCACTGGAATGTAAACATGCTGCCAGTACATGGGATACAACATAGCCGCCGCTCCATGAACGCATGCAGTTAACTTGAGAGAGAGAGAGAAATGAGCAAAACAACTACATGAAGATTAACAACTAAACATGTATAAATAAATTCAGACAGAACTGATGTATGTTTATCCATTTACTTTCAGCTAGGATTGTGGATAGAGAATTACAATAGATACAAGGTGAGAACAGCCTGTGTAATTGCATTCAGTATGTGTGACTGTGCTCATTAAATGAATTCAACACTAAATGTTTTCTTTTCTCAAGGTGGATCTAAGATAATGGAATCTACTTCTTAAATATGATCAGACAGAAGGGATAAAGAATCTCCCAAAGGAAGGAGTAGACAGAGGAGGGAGAGAGACAGGGAGAGAGGTGCTGCTCACAGTGCTGAGCTTGCTGCAACTGATGAGGACTCGTCTTTCGTACAGCATGCTCGCATAAACATGGAGCATGTTATTCACGTCCACTGCTACAAAATACTCTGTCAGATTTCTCTGCAAAATAACACAATAATCACCAGTCAGAGTGTTCAAGGGATCAGCATGATTGTCAAAGTTTAATATGTATGAAGCCAACTATATCCTGTGTATTACAAACTGCATTAAACTGTTATAAACCATATTAACATCCAAATGTTACTACTTTTTCATGTGGTTGGGAATTTGTAGATTTGGAATTTGGAATGGTTCACTTTAACTAACAGGGTCAAAGATAAAAAGGTTACACCTACATTTTCAGGTATACTGGGTAAATCTCTTGGATCAGGCACTGTGAAAAACAAATGCTAGAAACACAGAGAAAGAGAGAGTCAAATATGTTTTTGGCTGCAAAAAAACGTATACTACACACTGATTTTATTATTAGAAGTAGACCGATAAATCAGCTTTACCGATTAATCGGTGCCGATAGTTGCTTATTGGAACTTTCGTTATCAGCAAAATATTTGTCAATAGTTGCCGATAGTTCGTTTTTTATTATTATGATTCTACAGTTACAACGCCATGGTTGTACAGTCTTACTGCGGACCCTAGAGGTGAAATAAAAACAATGACTTCGTGGGGATTTGCTGTATCTAAATCTTTTATCATTGACAATATTCATATATACTTTTTATCCTCAATTCAACTGATATTTTTTTATTTGATTGGCTAAATCAAATGTTCTAAAATTACGCAAGGGCAAGCAAAGAAAATGTGACAATATAGAAACATGTCTCATTAGCTCATTGTGTTTATTACTTCATATCTTATGAATAATTAAACAAAACCTCATTTAGTGAAATATATTTCAAAATAAGAGTCCAGAAACAAGTAAGTGTATTTCTGGCTTGTGCAAAGTTAAAAGTCCTGCTTTATGCAACAAAGCATATTTTGTTCTGGTTATTATTGGGATTTTTTGTATTATTATTTTTTTAGACTATGTCTGTGCTCATCATAGTAAGGAAAGACTAAGATTTTTTTTTTTTACATTTTATAAACTGATTTTAAATGGTTAGTTCCCCCAAAATGAAAATTCTCTCATTATTTGCACACTATCATGATATCTCAGGTGTGTATGACTTTTGAAGAAAAATAGAAAAATATCTCAGCGGTTAAAGTCTTCTACGATCACTTTTGGTGCGAAAAAATACCAATATTTAAGTACTTTTTAACAATAATCCAACGCTTCCAGTAAGCTTCACAAGAGGGTGGAGTTTACGCGGTCTCTCGTGTTACGTATTTGCGTTGCTATGTTATGGACGTAATCTCGCAGTCTCCTCTCGGTTGAGACATCGATGTTTAGCACACAAACGCACTATAGTGAATAAAGAAACAGATAAATACAGACACCAAGTTTCTGTACAGCGTTCCTCACTTGCATTTGTACATACGTGTATTATATATATATATATATATATATATATATATATACACATACAAATTCCTTGTATGTGTAGCATACTTGGCAATAAAGCACATTCTGATTCTAATTGTAAACAGCACTGCTCTTCCATGTGTGTCGCACATGCCTCAGTTCTTGCGTGTTTCGCGTGCCAACGTGACTATGTCATATGCGCCTTCCGCTGCTGACCTAAAGTGTTGATTTAGAGTTAAAAAAGTACTTTTTTGCACCAAAAGCGATTGTGTCGCTTTAGAAGACATTAATTTAACAGCTTGTGTCGTATGGATGACGTTTATACTGACTATCAGTTCTTTTTGGAGCTTCAAAAGTCGGATCACCATCCACTTCTATTTTAAGGACCTACTGAGCTACGGTATTTTTCTAATTTTTTTCAAATGTGTTCTGGTGAAGAAAGAAAGTTATATACACCTGAGCTATCATGAGGGTGAGTAAATGATGAGACAATTTTAATTTTGGGGTGAACTATCCCTTAAAAAAATAAATAAAAAAAAATAAAAAATAAAATAATCAGCCGATTAATTGGTTTTCTGCCTTTTCAAACACCTTAGTTATCGGTATCAGCAAAATCCACTATCGGTCGGCCTCTTGTTAATATGAATGTTTTGCTTGCCATAAATGTCATGCACTGTATGTGAGGTTGAATGTATTCTATTACCACACTCAAATGCACAGGCACTCCAGGATCAGGTATGTTCAACCCATGTAGAGACTCTAATAACTCTCTCCACTGACTGTCCTGTAACACACATGCAAAAACATACATTACACACATAACACACGCACACGTAATTTAAAACAGCAAGTCCTGAGCATGCATGTTTCACTGTATTGGATGATATATCACTTGTGTATATGTGTGCACATGTGTGTTTTGCTGTCATATGTCCACTCCTGACCTGTCCTTTGGTTGTGTAGTCTGCCAGGATATTCAGCAACTTGTAAAAGACCTCAAACCAGGGCAGATAGCTGAACAAAGACAGATTAGAAAGGCAGAACACAAAAGCTTAATCTGAGACACAAACGGAGATGCAAGCGCTTTGCCAAAGCATGGCCAATGCGTGGTCCCATTGTACATAGATTACGTGCGGTCTAGCGTTGCTCTGGCAGTTACAAACCTTGGAACACAAGGGGGCGAAAGAGTTTTTTAGCTGCCACGACACCGGATGTGGTGGAGTCAACATGTTGACAGTTGAGGAGTGTGCTTTTGTATTTGCTAAAAAGACGACTGAAAAATATGTTTGTATAATCTAACTTGTTCGGCAAGACTCTCCTCAAATTGCTGCTCCGCCATGACAGTTTTTTGAAAAAATAAAATCTGCTGTAGTGCCCACTGCGGCAATGCTGAGAACACAGTGTGTACTTGCATTAGGTTATGAATTGCGCTCTGACACATTTCACAATGCAACAATGCTTAAAATCGAGCTTGCGTAGCAAGATGCGTCTGCGTTCACGTAACTTACGTAGAGTATGTTTGGGCCTTAAATTGTAAAACGTTTAAAAAAAAAAAAAAAGGTTTTAACCTGGGATACTTTCAACCTGTAGTTTCTCAGAGCTAATAAATGTTGGACACACAGTATTTTACCTGAGGATACAGTGGCAGCTGTGAGCTCCCGATGAGAGCCTACAGAAACCAAAGCGCTGTTTGCTCTCGATATCCGTTAGAACAAACGTGAAGTTCTGCCCCACCTGAGCCACTGCCATACTGAAAGACAAGACAGGGTTAGAGTCAGTAAAGCACACCGGATGGTGTTGCAGTACAGTGATATTGTGTGGTGGGCTCTGCAGGGGAGGGTGTAAACATGGCATTCCTCAATAACTAAACAGAGTAAAGAACCGTAGTGAATAACATTCTAAACTTTGATATGGAGCAAAAACCTAGAGTTTAAAACAAAGCCAATGTGTTTCTCTCTTACCTGTCCACACTGAAGGGGAAACAAAACTTTGGGATAGTCTGTACTGTTTCCTGAAAACAAATTGACAGAGGTAGAATTCATACCTTGACAGACAGTTATTGACTTAATGTACACAAAAGACCACCATGTACAGATGAGGCTACATCTACTCTGTGTGTTACGTGTAACTGTCGCTCTGGTGCCCCTCCATATGGACTACAGTCACAGGGGGGAGTACAGGTGAGCCTGTGTGTGTTTTTCTCCCCTGATCTGTGTCAGGATGTGGGAATTAACTCTGGAACAATAGCATGAGGGGAGGCGGCCCAGATTACAGAGATTCGCCGCTGGGTAACGACACCCAGATCGTCCTCTGGGACCAATGGGCCATACAATCAGGGTGAGAGGGGAGTAAAGCTGCATCTGTGCATGTGCTGAGTGTGTGAGACTGTAAAGAACAGGTGTGTGTAGTTAACAGCAATGCACATCTGCTCCTGATACACACACACACACACACAATCAAACAGTAAAAAAATAAAATGTCTTTAAAATTCTTGTCTTTGTAAGTTAAAATCTCTTGAGCAATTTAGGTTTTAAATTTAAAGCTTGATGCTTCACAAAGAATCAAACACACTCTCTAGAGGTTTAACTCCATCTGTCAGAACAGGTGCTCACTGCATTATCACTCAGATGAACAACAATTATAAGATCTCCAGCCCAACATCCCAAGAGAGCCAGAGAGTGAGAGAGCAAATAATGAAATACAAACCTGGTCAGTGTATGTATCAGGGAAACTCCTTCGCACCTCTGGTCCTTAAAATAATGCAAAAATCATATTATTAAGATTCAACAGTCAAGCACACAGACAGATAAAACCAAATCTCTGGCAGCATCACCCAACGGACAAACCATACTGAGGGTTCAGATTACGTATACTGACGCAACAGTCTGTGCATATGAAACCCGGTCGGGTCTGAAAGGGTTTCCTCTGATTTCAGTGGGATATGTGACAGAATGGGTGTGTGCATATGTCACAGGGGGACTCGTCTCAGGAGATCAAACCTAAGATGCTTTGCTTCTGCTGCCCTCATCAAACCATACCGTCACTAGGCAACAGTTGCCTAGTGCCTGGATTGAGTGAGTCGTCGTCTCAGCAGTGTATTTTCATACAGCTAGTCCAAAATACTAGCAGGGGCACATTAAAGGAATAGTTCAACCAAAATTTAAAATTAAAAAGTTTACTCACCTTCAGGACACATAACAGATCAGAAACAGATAAATATTTATGTAATTTTTTACTATAAATCTCATTCTTCTTCTTTATTTATTTTTTTAAATTTTTTTTATTTGCATTCTTTGTGCATATTGCCACCTACTGGTCAAGGCTGGTCAAAGGTGGAGATTTATAGTAAAAAAAATAAATTAAAAAAAAGGACTTAAATATTGATCTGTTTCTCACCCACACCTATCCTATCGCTTCTGAAGACTTGGATTAAACCAATGGAGTCGTATGGATTACTTTTATGCTGCTTTTATGTGCTTTTTGGAGCTTCAAAGTTCTGGCCACCATTCACTTGAATTGTATGGACCTACAGAGCTGAGATATTCTTCTAAAAATCTTTGCTGGTGTTCTGCAGAAGAATGAAAGTCATACACAACTGGGATGGAATGTGGGAGACTTTTCATTTATGGGTTATTATGGGAATATGTAATTATTCCTTTAACGCACGGGCTTTCATGGGCCGTCCGCCACCCTATTCTCTCCTGTCGATGTTCACTGAAAGAGTGCATCTTAACACGTTCAGTGGGAGATGCTGATATACACACAGAAATGGTCCTCAACAGTAAAAGCTGTCCGTGTTGTGCATGTTCATAGAACAAAAGTCCTGCAATGAAAATTAATTATGACTGAGGCTAACATTCTGCCTAACATCAACATGTGATCCACGGAGGAAAGATCTTGTTGACTTGCTAATAAATATCCCAAACAAAACCCTTGAAGCACTCATCGTAGTAGCCTGGTACCTCATAAACATGACTTTGTTTCCTGGGAAACTGATGAAAGTCTTTGCACCCTGACACCTGAAAATTGTGTATAATCCAGTCAATCAGATTGCATCTTGTGGTTTTAAGAAAGCTTAAATTTTTGTCTGTAATATGCATCAGGATGTCCGTGGGTGGTCTGTCTGAGACTGAGACTAGGTGAAAACAGATTAGGACCTGTACAAGGATCTGACTAGTTTAAACTGCACTCAGTAGCTCAGGTATGTTCATTTTATTGCTTGAACTCACATACACACACACACTCCCAGCACCCTGAATCACTCAGCCTTTGGCTACATTCTTCTAGTGCAAGTCATATTATATCAGACAAACCAGGAAATGATGCAGGATTCACACATTAGTTCACTTAGATGATTTTTAGTCTTGAAGATCCACTCATCACAAGGATTACAGCTGAAATCACTTCAGGCTAATGCCCACTTATAAACTCATCACATATGTTCCCTATGTGACAACAACAAGAAACTTACAGCTACATTGTCTGATCCTACAACCTGCTCCTTCCCAACTAAATACTGAGAAAAAAAAATATTTCCACTTTAAATGGATGTCAGGTATGCAGCAGTGGATTACCGTTTAAGGAAGTGTGCGTGGGTGGGCAGCATGAGTATTATTATAAGTATTTGCATTGTATTACAGACACATTAGCCTACTGTGAAAATGAGAGGACTCACCAGAGCCAGCCGTCCCAGAATGCACCACTTCCATGTACACCTCAAAGGTTGACCCAGGGCTCTCCCTGAAATATAAAGAACAGAGGGTCAGAGGTCAAATATGAGAGCACACTCTAAAGGAGCCTTCACACATGGCACATTCTTGCATTACGTCTGCGTTACTTTTTAAATCACTGGTCTATACATTGCTCAGATAGACATCTCTGGTCGTTGTATCTCATCTCTATGACTACATCTAAGATGGCGCCTTGGTACGGAGCTCTCCAGTTCTTTTGTTCTTCTTGTTTGTTTGTCCTGTGTTTAGTAATTTTTTCCAACCAATTTTACCAGAGACAAGCTGCTGAATATATTTGGCAACACATGCCAGACAATCTTTTACTGGTTTTTGATTATTTGGATGTTCTGTTGGACATTTTAGTCAGAGGAGTTTTCAGCTAACGACCCTGCATCAGTGTGGAGAGGCCTAAAAGTCTTTACCAACAACAAGACACCATCCCCCAGCACTGTAGAGAATCAACAACTGGCTAGCAACCTGAATGTGTTTTACTGTAGATTTGAAAAGCCCAGTCACAAACCCCATACACATTTCCACCTTCACAGCACACAAACATTTATACCTCCTGCCACCACCCTCCTCCCCTCTCCTGCTACTCAACATGCACTTAAGATCTGTGAAGATGATGTGTGCCAGGCCTTCCGGAAACAGAAGACAAGAAAACCACAGGGCCCAGATGGTGTTTCACCCACTTGTCTAAAATCCTGTGCTGACCAGCTGGCCCCCATCATCACACAGATCTTCAACAGATCACTGGAACAGTGTGAAGTTCCTTGCTGCTTCAAACGCTCCACAATCATCCCCATCCCAAAGAAACCCAAGATCAAAGGACTTATTGACTACAGACCCTTTCTGACAGAAAGGCAGCATTTAGTGAGAATGGGGAAATTCAACTCCAGCACATGTACAATCAGCACTAGTGCCCCCCAGTGATGTGTGCTCTCCCCACTTCTCTTCTCCCTCTACACAAATGTCTGCACTGCCAAGGACCCCTCTGTTAAGATCCTGAAGTTCGCAGATGACACTACAGTCATCGGCCTCATCCAAGAGGACGATGAGTCTACATACAGAAAGGGAGGTTGAACATCTGGCGCAGTCAAAACAACCTAGAGCTGAACATGCTTAAAACAGTGGAGATGATAGTGGACTTTAGATGGAACACCACAGCATTAACCCTGCATTAATCAGCAGTTAGATAAATACTCAAACCAGCCCATCTGGCACCAATAATCACGCCACGGTCCAAATCACTAAGATCAAATTTTTTTCCCCATTCTGATGGTTGATGTGAACATTAACTGAAGCTCCTGACCCATATTTGCATGATTTCATGCACTGCACTGCTGACACACGATGGCTGATTAGATAATCGCATTGATGATTGTTGGTGCCAGACGGGCTGGTTTGAGTATTTCATTAACTGCTGATCTCCTGGGATTTTCACACACAACAGTCTCTAGAATTTACTCAGAATGGTGCATCCAGTCAGGGTGAGTTCTGTGGACGTAAATGCCTTGTTGATGAGAGAGGTCAACAAAGAATGGCCAGACTGGTTCGAACTGACAAAGTCTATGGGAACTCAAATAACCACTCTGAACAATTCTGGTGAGAAGAAAAGCATCTCAGAATGCTATTCTGAGATGCGAGTTGGCACTATTTTGGTGGCACGAGAGGGACCTACACAATATTAGGCAGGTGGTTTTAATGTTGTGGCTGATTGGTGTATATCACCCATGTGAAAAACTAACTGCCCCTTTAAACTTAATAGCTGTTTGTGTAAGGATGTGTAAGGTCCTGCCACAGCATCTCAATCAGGTTCAAATCAGGACTTTGACTAGGCCACTCCAAAACTTTTATTTTGCTTCTTTTGAGCCATTCAGAGGTGGACATATACCTATGCTTTGAATCATTGTCTTGATTTGCACCAGATGTAACGGGACCCCTGTCTTCCAAACAGTTCCACTTTCGACTCAGAACATTCTCCCAAAAGGTCTGAGGATCATCAAGGTGTGTTTTGGCAAAATTCAGATAAGCCTTAATGTTCTTCTGGGTTAGCAGTGATATTTGCCTTGCCACTCTTCCATGGATGCCATTTTTGGCCAGTGTCTTTCTGATAGCGGAGTCATGAACAGTGATCTTTATTGATGCGAGAGAGACCTGCAGTTCCTTCAATGTCGTCCTTGGCTTTTTTGTGACTTCCTGGATATGTTGTTGCTGTGCTCTTTGGTGGAATTTTGGAAGGTCGGCCACTTCTGGGAAGATTCTCTACTGTGCCAAGTTTTCTCCATTTGAAGATAATGGCTTTCACTGTGGTTCTTTGGAGTCCCAGAGCCTTTGAAATAGCTTTGTAACCCCCCGCACCCCCACCCTCTTTTTCCTCATCATATATACAGCTCTGGAATCGGGCAGATTCGTCTTTGTGAAGAACGCATGAATCAAGCCACGTACAAGGTTATCCTGGAAGAAAACTTGCTTCCTTCTGCTCTGGCAATGTTCCCCAACTCTGAGGATTGGTTTTTCCAGCAGGACAATGCTCCATGCCACACAGCCAGGGCAATCAAGGTGTGGATAGAGGACCACTGGATCAAGACCCTGTCATGGCCTGCCCAATCTCCAGACCTGAACCCCACTGAAAACCTCTGGAATGTGATCA
>NC_059383.1:34966300-35018800 GCF_019703515.2 Myxocyprinus asiaticus
GTTATTTAGGCTGGTTGAAATGCGTGAACCCCGCTGTTAAGCCGCCTTGTTCATGTTTCTGTATTTCAGTGTGTATATATATATATATATATATATATATATATATATATATATATATATATATATATATATATATATATATATATATATATATACATACACTGCAGCCTCGAGATGTTAGATACATTTTAATATCGATGAAAAATGTTACCTGTCGTGTTTCAGAGCTTGGAGTCACCTGTGTGCGCGGGCTGTGGCGGGCTGATCTCAGATCGGTTTTACCTGCTCGCGGCGGACAGACAGTGGCACGAGCGCTGTCTGAAATGCTGCGCGTGTCACGCTGACCTGGAGTCGGAGCTCACTTGCTTCTGTAAACACGGAGACATTTACTGTAAAGAGGACTATTACAGGTAAAATAAAAATACTGTAATGAAATGTATAAAACGACTTTATATAAAGCACGTGACCTTTTGCCACAAAAGCCTCTAAATTTCACCAAAAAAATAAATAAATATAATAACTGACTCAAAACCTTATAGTTACTGAGATACAGCCCTTAAGATAACTTCGCCATGTGACAACTATAGCTCCCCTAACCTACACAAAACATTTCAAAACAGTGCAAAAGACCTTCACAACAGGTCTGTTTTTATAACTGCCCCATCCACACAATAAAAATAGGCTACTAATAAAAAGGTGCTAAAATATTACATTACCCACATGTAACTATTACTGAATAAATAAACAAAAATAATAATGTGTATAGAACTGCTTACTTGTAGTTCATCAATATTAATAAGAAAATTACATTTTCGATAACAAAAATATATATATATATATATATATATATATATATATACACACACACACACACACACACACACACACACACACACACTGTATATACAGTATATATATACTACAGTATATATATATATATATATATATATATATATATATTTCAGTGTTATCGAAAATGTAATTTTTTGATTAATATTGATGAACTACAAGCAGTTCTATACACATTATTATTTTTCTATATATATATATATATATATATATATATATATATATATATATATATATATATATATATATATATACACACACACACACTGTATATACAGTATATATATATATATTTCAGTGTTATCGAAAATGTAATTTTTTGATTAATGAGTTATTTTTAAGATTCACACATTTTAATTTCATAACAAAAAATACATCAAATTAAATTGTGTAAGGTTTAACGAAATTAAATAAAAACAAAAACAAAATTATAAATGTAGAGTATTTTTTATGAAAGATTACTCAATTGAATTAGATGGAATTTTGTTATAAAACTGAAAAGCATAACCCATAAAATGATTTTTGAGTCTATTTTAGATAAATATTATAAATATATATTCTAAATATAATAGTGATTTTTTGTGATCTCTAAAAAAGGTGTGACAAAAGGCATTTTTAAATGTTATTATTTCTGAAGATAATTTCTACAGTATGTTCCGCAGACATCTCAGAAGAATCTTTCTGATTTTAAAAGTCTTAATTCTTTTATTTAAAATAATGTTTTCTCTTAAGTAGGAGGTTTTCTTTGCAAAGATGTGCACGGTGCCACCTTGGGATCTCAGCAGCAGAGATAGTGATGCGTGCCAGGAATCTGGTGTACCACCTGAACTGTTTCTCCTGTGCCACTTGTGACAAAGTTCTGTTCACTGGAGAACACTTTGGGATGCGAGATACCTCAGTGTACTGTCAGGTACATTTCGAGATGATACTACAGGGGGAATGCCACTTAGATTTCTATTATTCAGACATATCTCCAATAAAGCCACAATCAGAGACTTCCATACACAATGAAGAGACCCCCGTGCAAAGAGGACGACCCCGAAAGAGGAAAAACTTAGGTGCAGCAGACCGTGTTATTTATAATTCAGGTAATGTTTTGTGGATGATACTGAAAAACTCTTTAAACACATGAAGCACAGCTTCGCAATGCTTCATATGTTTAATAGAGTTTAAAAGAATATTAATGTTAATCATTTAATCAGTGATTTTTTTAGAACTTGTAAATTCTACAATAAGAGCAAAGAATGCACTGGACTATGAAATGTTTTAGCCTTCAGTGTGTGTCATCAGTGTTGGTTAACTGTGTGTGTTGCACGTTGTATAGATGCAAGCGATATGGGTGTGGACCTGTTGGAGAAAGTGAAACAGTTTAGTTGTCAGAAGTCCAAACGTATGCGAACGTCTTTCAAGCATCACCAACTGCGCAGCATGCAGGCCTTCTTCACCCACAACCACAATCCAGATGCCAAAGACCTCAAAGAGCTCTCACAGAAAACAGGCCTCACCAAACGTGTGCTCCAGGTCAGACATTTCAGGATCTATTTTAATTAGATATGCTGTACATACATAGTTTCTGGGTTCCCAAGGTCATGGAAAATCTTTTATGATAGGGGAATTTTTAAATGGCATTTTCCAGGTCTGGAAAATCCAATCTAAAAAGTCATTGAAATTTCTATAGAGAATACATATTTTTCAAGGTTTTTTTTTTTTTTTTTTTTTTACTGCTCTAAAATATTTAATGCACTGGAAATTGCTCTTATGTCATGTAAAACTTTGATGATGTCTGGTTTGTCAGTGAATCATTTATTTGAGTCAGTTGCTTTCAATTAATTTGTTGAAATGGATAACAAATCGGTCTAAATTATTAATTTACAAATTAGTCTGAATTAAAATTATTTTTTAAAATCTGAATTCAGTAAATACAAATGGCTGTCACAAAACAAATGCACAAAAAGTCATGGATATTCATTAGTAAAAAATAATTTAATAATTTGTGTTATTCCAAGCTGCAACTAAATTATCAAAGCAGAAAAACTCTAAATACATTTGGATCCACTCATATATATATATATTACTTTAATATCAATTTATATAGGTTGTTTTTGTTTGCTTAAAATTGTATTATAAGACAAACATTAAGATAAAACATAAGTCAATGATTCAAAATTCTAATATAAATAAATAGATAAATAATGCTTATAAAAAATGAAAAATACAGATATTCAACTCGATGGAATATTGCGTTACTCGTTAGAAAAGTAACTTAATTAATTAAAAAGTATATTTTTATGGAAAGTAAAGCATTACGTTCCTTTTGCATTATTTTTGCATTACTTTTTTTTCTCACAGCCACTTGCTCTTCTGCTATGCATTCCATACAAATAAGCCATGCATTGCATACAAGAGATATTACAGGTCATGCTAACTACTGTACAACACTCATGTCAAAACAACATAGTAAACAAACAGATAGAAAGTAGGTCTTAGGTCTTCACATCATATTTATAATAAAGAATCAATAACATGAATATGCATGATCTGTTTTTCCATCAACATGGCAGTCATTATGAGTAATGAAGAATAACCACTGTCTTACCTAAAGCAGCAAAGACCAACACTTGAACCTGCATTATATACTGGATGTCATCATGTGCGGTGCCCATCGGCAATGCCAGAGTTAACTTGAGATGTTTTTCAAAAGTAAGGATAAAATTCAGTGAGGAATGCCAGCCTAACATGTTCAAGGAATGTGTCTGATAATAAAAGAATACTTTTCACTTAAGTCATCTCAGTGCACGCTTGTTTTGAGTTGATCCACGGTGCGTACAGATGCCACTGGTTGATCGCATACAACTTCAAAGGTGCATGTTGATACAACTTAAATGGAATCATTTTTAATGCTACCAAAATGTTATAAAAATGGTTTGTTTCATAAATCAAACTACTTGTTTATTATAAAACAAAAATGAAGAATCTTTTTAGACTAAGATATTTTCTCTGCATACACAATCGATGTAGAACGTTGCTCGGAGCCACTGATCCAGAGTCCAGCTTTTCTCATCCCAATCTCCCAGTTACGGGGAGCTGTAACACGGAGAAGTTCGGCTGCATAAGTCAGTGAATTGAGCAAATATTTCACCCTGTGTATCATGTCGTGGCCAGTGGAAGACTAGTCTTATAATCCCTCTGCCTAAATGCATTTACTGATTTATTAATGCAGTGTGTGTTAATATATGAATCAATTGTTGACCTCATATTAAGCTAAAACATGCAATTTTCTCAGCTTGTACAGCTAATGTGCATGTGCATTAGCAAGTTGATTGACAGGCGATGTCTGTATCTAAAAGGTGATTGTCTCTTTTACCTGTAGGGCGAGACTTCCTTTCTACATCCATTGACTGTTAGGTGCTAGAGCTTCTTGGTTGGGCATTCCAATTTCTCCCATTCATTTAAATAGAAGTGTCTCGTCTCTGCTAAATAGTCTCTGGCCTCACAACTACAATGCCCATCATGCACTACGTCTCCTCCCCGAAGTTTGCACACTTTTACTCCTGATTTCTCACAATACAGGGACAGTAGATGTGTACAAAAGCAACGCATTACTTTATTTAAAAAGTAACTCCAATAATATGGTCTAAAATTAAAAATATTGTGTTACTTAACTCGAAAAAAGTAATCTTGCATTACTTGTAATGTGTTGCCATCAACAAAGTTCATACATGTACATAATTGTACGTATAAAAATATGCGCATTAACACAATAACAAATAAACAGACATGTGAAATAATAAGAAAATGAAAGAAAAAGAGAAAGAGTGAGGAAGAAGGTAAAAATTGGAAATTGAAAAGAAAAACTCTATAATCTAGGATTTAAGTAGATTATAAAAGAAAAGCAGATGTTTTGAAGAATGTTCATGCTGCTCTATTACATCCAACGAAAGAAAAAAGGACCAAAAAAACACCAAAAAGTAGTTCAATAAGTTCTGTGCCATATTCCAAGTATCCTGAAGCCATTCATTAGTTTGAGTGAGCGACAGACTGAAATTGAAAGAGTTATTCACTGAATATGTTGCCCTGTGCCATGGCTCTGAAATCGTATTCACGCTTGCTCGCAAAACACTGTATTATGACGAACATCATTGGTTTCATGACCGATCACGAAGCACCAGATTTGACTGTGCATATACATGAATGAAATTTATAGCTACAGCAGAGGGCAACATTTTCAGCATCTGCTAAATTAAACTATTTACTTAATGGCATCTTTATTATCAGCAGGTTTGGTTCCAGAACACCCGTGCAAAGTTCAGAAGAAATCGTTTGTATCAGGAGAGCATGGGAGCAGACAATATTTTGGAATCAGACAATTCCACCATCACGTCACCATCTGTGCCTTCACCCGAGCTTTCCCTCGCTTCAATGAGCCCATCCAGTCCCAATAGCATCTCTCCATCACAACACACATGCACAAACCACAACAGCATGAGCCCATCTCAATGCAAACTTCCCAGTTTCTCCTGAGATCCTCTACAATTTAATGTTTAGTAAGTATGTTGTCCTTATAGGGACAGTTGGCTGGTCCCAACAATTTCAGAAATATAGGTTTTGCAATCCTTCTAGGGAAATTTGGCACACACACACACACACACACATGTTGGTGCAGCTATCATTATGAGGACTCTCCATAGACATAATGATTTTTATACTGTACAAACTATAGATTCTATCCCCTAACCCTAATCCTACCCCTAAACCTAACCCTCACAAAAAACGTTCTGCATTTTTACATTTTCAATAAATATTGTTTAGTATGTTTTTTTAAGCGATTTGAATTATGAGGACACTAGAAATTTCCTCATAAACCACATTTATAGCATAATACCCTTGTAATTACCAGTTTGTAACCTAAAATAAAGTCCTCGTAAACCACTTAAACCTGCCCACACACACACACACAAACACACAAATAGTCAAATGTGGTTTGTGTTTTTATGTGAAGTCTCCACACAAGATCAACTTGGCTTATGGTTTGTTTGCGAGATGAAAGCAAAATAAAGCATTCACATTATTAAAAAAAGATGTGTTAGTTTATTCAACACTGGGGTGTGTGGTGTTTGATTATTTTGCCTTGGTTACATCCATGTGTTGTGTGCATAAAGTTTGTTTAGCTGTACTGTAATTACCCTGATCCTTACCAAGGTGATTGTGGTTTGCATTGCGCAGTTACGAGCTGAGAGTGAACTTTGCAAGTGCTGGCAAGATTACCGTACAGTCACAGCATCAAACAGACATGAGAGAGAAGAGAGAGGGAGAGAAAGATATTTGGTACAGTGTTTGTTCCATGACTGCCTTGTTTTATTGGCTGCTAATGAAGTCTGAGTTTTGCACTGCAAAAAGTGTTTTCCTCCTTTCTAGAATTTATCTTCATTATGGTGTATTTAACAATGCAACTGAATGGTGGCCAGAACTCTGAAGGTCCAATTATTATATAAAGGCATCATAAAAGTAATCCAAACGAATCCAGTGGTTCAATCAATGTCTTCTGAAGCGATCAAATCGGTTTTTGGTGAGAACAAACTAAAATATAACTCAGAGCTCAAATATTCTTCTAAAAATGTTCATTTGTATTCTGCAGAAGAAAGAAAGCTATACACATCTGGGATGGCATGAGTAAATGATGAGAGAATTTTCATCTTTGGGTGAACTATTCCTTTAAGTTAACAATTGCAGGTTACCACTTTTTACAGAGTAAGATACTCTATCTTCCTTTATTTGACTTTCAGGGGTTAACCTGCAAACCCTATTGCACCCTGAACAGGTTTTTTTCTTTACATTTTCCTTTGTGAATGGTGCTTGGTCGAGCAAAAAATTGCCACCACAATGCTAGGGTGTTGCAATGTGGTTGGTAAACTGTTCTGAGTGAAGGTTAGTGCATTGCTATGCGGTTGCAAGGATGTTCAGGGTGGTTGCTAGGTGCCTGCTCAGTGGCCCATGTCAAAAGAGCCCACCCTAAGCCTAAGTTTCTATTATATAGGCCTCTCTATTATATAGGTGCCTCACAAGGCACACCACGAAGTGAGGAAAGGTCAATCCTGGCACATGGAAGTGACTGGTCAATGGTGGTCGACCTTGGCCAGCAGCTAAAATTTTCTTCTGCGATCGCCATTACCTCCTTGAGGCCAGACATGTTATGGTCAGCACCAGCTACTAAAGTCATAATGATTGAACTTACTGTCCCATGGGAAGAGGGACTGGAGGCAGCGTATGAAAGGAAGAAGCTAAAATATGCTGATCTGGCCACCGAGTGCAAGGAAAATGGATGGAGGGCTGCCACTTACCCTGTGGAGGTCAGGTATCAAGGGTTTATTGGAACATCAATGCAGCACCTGTTGAAAAACGTTGGTATCTTTGGATCAGCGTTGAAGAAGTCTCTGAAGGCAATGGCAGAAGAAGCAGAAAAAGAGAGCTTCTGGCTATGGTTAAGAAGGAAAGATGAAAACTGGGGTGTGCAGAAGTGAGAAAGTAGGAATAGGGAACAATTGCGATATGTGGTGAGGTAGCATGTAGAAGAGGAAAAGTAGTGGGGAGGAATTATTTTCGCTGACCCACTCTGTCCTTATCAGGGGGCTTCTGGAGAGTGATTTAGTGGGGGAGGGAAACCAGGCCAAGCTAGGCATTGGAGGGGCGGCTGACGCGGTCTCGCGGCTTGCCTCTCACGTCGCTCTCCTACTTAATCTGTTGGAGGATTGTTTTAAGGATGGCACCAGAAGGGTGGTAGGCAGAGACTGATAGCTGGGTGGGTGGGTGGGTGGGTGTATTGAACCCTGGTGATATGGTAGGCCTCAACAAGAAAGGAGGAATGTCTTGATGGGAAAGCAAGATTGAGAGGCAATCGAAATTATCTGGTGTCCAGCTGCGGGGGGTGGCAAGGAGACATCCCTGACCGCAGCCCCACCACCAGGAGATGTTCCAGGATTAATGGGCCGAAATATCCGTGATAGGTGGCTCACGGCTGATGACCCCGTGGCTGGACAACTGAAGGCACCGGCAGAGGTGCGGCAGGCAGCAATGCCCAGCAGGTTTAGACATCTACCTGTGCATCTGAGTAGGCCCATACTGGCCCATAGATATGGCTCGATCCCTCTTTCAGTGCAAGTCTATGGGATTTTTTTTTTTTTGCCAGTTTTATCATCCACAAACAAAACAATGAGTTTGATTGCTTAGAAAAGTAATAATAGCACACTTCTCAACAAGTTGTAGAACTTGAGGTATCAATTAATATGGATAGCACAAATGGGGCTGGAGGAGTTCAACTCTAAGTATGAACATAGTAATACTGATGCTTGCTTTAGCAAACACCACTAATTATACACATTTTCACTGTAGTACTGAAAGGGGTTTGTAATTCTGGGTTGTATCATCAACACCAAACACTCCTGGTTTGATTTATTTACTAGGTAGAAGAGGTGCATTTTTCATATTACTGCCTGTGAAATCCAGGGGGCGCCACTGAAATGTCAGATTACTGCTAAACAAAGAATCTCAAAAATCCACAAACCACACCAGCAGAATAGCACACAATCACAAAACGGTCCCAACATTTCCTCTACATGCACACGCACTAGCAATGTAAAAAGAGAAGTTTTTCACACACTCTTTATAATTTTATGCCATTTCGTTTTTCATCACTAGTAAATTGGGAACCTTGCAACTTCCCTTAATCTTGTATTACTGTAGTGTCTGCAACCATAAAAACTTTGATATGGTCTCTCTCTCTCTCTCTCTCTCTCTCTCTCTCTCTCTGTGTGTGTGTGTGTGTGTGTGTGTGTGTGTGTGTGTGTGTGTGTGTGTGTGTGTGTGTTCATAATTTCTCCAATGAATGATAGCTGTTCAGGTTGAAAATTAGTCTGTGTGCGTGCGAGACTGCAAAAACTACAGCAAACTCTAGAAAGATGTGGGTTTGCTTTATATAAACCAAAGCAGGCCACATGAAATTCTGGGGGGGTTTGCTGTAATATTGTTATTACACATGGGGTTATACCAAAAGGATGGCATCATGTCAGTGTCATAAAGTCTACTTGTGAATTACCCATCTTAAAGGTCAGGTTTGGGAGACTTGGTCAAGTCAAGTCAAGTCATTTTTATTTGTATAGTGCTTTTCACTAGCATCTTTGTTTCAAAGCAGCTTTACAGAAAATTCAGCATGAACAGAAAATGAAACTGTAATATCTATACTTAAACTTTATTAAACATGTTAAAGTCGCATAAAGTGATATGATCTGGGCTAAATTAATATTTTAAAGATAACATGCTTTGCTTTTCTGTGATACCAAATGTTTAGAGTCAAAAGGATAGTAACAATATAAGATAGTATAATTTAAGCACATTTAAATATTGATTCTGAT
Source organism: Myxocyprinus asiaticus (assembly GCF_019703515.2). Taxonomy (NCBI): domain Eukaryota; kingdom Metazoa; phylum Chordata; class Actinopteri; order Cypriniformes; family Catostomidae; genus Myxocyprinus; species Myxocyprinus asiaticus. The sequence continues at coordinate 34,975,555 of NC_059383.1, forward strand.
ATTGATATTAATTGATAATAATATTACTGTAAATGTAAACATAATTTTAATAATAATAATAACAACAATAAGAATGATGATGATGATGATGATTATAATTATAATGATTATTATTAATTGTTGTTGTTGTTTTATTTAAATTGATTTTATAATTTACAGGTTTATGTATTATTGTTACTACTAAAAATAATAATATGTAATAAAATAGTAATAATAAAAACAATATTAATTAGTAATATGCAGAATCATCCTGGGATTCAGCTATTCAATGTTGTCTAAATAGCCTATTTTTTAATATAATATAATATAATATAATATAATATAATATAATATATACTTTAAATACATTTTAATATTAATATTGATATTCATTTATAATATTACTTTAAATATAAAATATGATTGTTATGATGATGATGATGATGATGATGATTATTAATATATAATATATAAAATAGTATTAATATATTAAAATAATATAATATATTAATAGAACAATATGTAATATCATAATAATAATATTATAACTTTGTAATGTATTTCCTATGCACCAACAATGCATGATCTAAAAATCTTTTTAGCTGAGTCTAATACCTTAAGGAAACACAAACTAAAGGACAGAATTGCTCTAGTCAGAGATCACAGCCATGTGATGCACGGGGTGTGACTCAAATTTGCGTGGACGTACACGAGTGAATAGGGTGTCTTGATGATGACCGAAGGGGCTTCTCAACATTTCTAAGCCCTGTAAATGTCAGAAGCACCGTGCTGAAGAGGTAAGTAGAACTACTGCGTGACATTTAACCCAATTTGTTGAAAAGTTCATGCGCGCCCCTCGCTATACTGTGTGTTAGTTGCACAACGTGTTCGTGAAGAAGATCGTGCCAAAATACGCGTGGGGTTGACTTGGCTTATGTGCAGATAATGTCGGTGTAGCGCACTAAAGAGAAAAGGTAAGACAGAGTGGATCTAGAAGAAGACAATGCGGGAAAACAACCATTCTTATGTAGTTCTTTCGGAATAAAGATAGAAGGTAGGCAACGCAAATAATTGCATATGGTTTAGTTCACGTCAAATTCTCTTCTGCAATGTGCATTTGATCGTGTGTGTCAAATGTGGACCAGAGGACTTTCTACATCTGTGTGGAAAGTTCATGCAACTGTTTTTCTGAACTCAAACACATACTAGGGCCTAATTCTGCTGCATTCTTTCCATGTGCTCTATTTAAAGGAAGCATAATAAAACACTAAAACAATCATTTTGCATTGTAAATACTATATAGGGACAATTAACAACTATAAAGGAAACTTTGAGGCTCAGAAATGCCATTCGATACACAGCCTAACGGGAACACCCACATTCAGCCTGTTTATAGCGACTACGATAGTTAATGCAAATATACGACATAGCTTTGAATAGGCTTATCATTCGTATATGATAGACTCATTTATGATGACAATTTATGTTATGTGATATGAACTCGCTTTTGTTACAAAGTTATGTGTATTATAGTTTTACAGAGTGCTTATATATATATATATATATATATATATATATATATATATATATATATATATATATATATATATATATATAAGAGGAACTTATGTGTTTACGGGGCTGCGGAGTTTTGACTCCGCCCACACTGAGTGTTTGTTTGTACCCATTCACGTGTTTTGGGGCATAGAGTATCGCTTTTGCCCGTGATACTGTAGCTTCTCGTCTATGACGTCACCGCTCTGAATAGAAGTGCCAACGTGACGTATAGTAAGGCAAATGACCCCAAAAGTAACGGGCTAGTTGACTTTTCCCTCAACATTAAGATTTAAGGTGAAAATGTGTATGAACGTACACTGAAAAAAAAAAAAAAAAAAAAAAAAAACGTTAACCTTAAATTGTGCTTTGTGTGGTAAAATCTGTTTTATTTTTTTATTTTTTCCAAGTCAAAAATAATATTTAATATCACTGAATCAACATGAATACATTAGGTTACACTGACAAAACTAATTTTAAGGGTTGCCATGCATACATAAACCTCATATATGGCCATATATGAAATTAAATATAACATTTTAGTTTATGTATTTTAGCATACAGTATATGTACATATTCAAATTCCACTATTATTTACATAAATGAAAACGGCAAATATTGTAGTATTTTTAAATATTTGTTGCTTACTGTATATGTACAAGCATGCGACTTTTTACATCATATATTTTATACATGTGTGTTGCATTTATTGCCATATAACAGAGTTCTGTATGGGTTCGATCAGGTAGAAATACCTCCTTAAAGGGATAGTTTACCCAAAAATGAAAATTCTCTCATTATTTTCTCACCCTCATGCCATCCCAAATGTTTATGACTTTCTTTCTTCTGCAGAACACAAATGAAGATTTTAAGAATATCTCAGCCCTCTAGGTCTGTAGAATGCAAGTGAATGGTGACCAAAACTTTGAAGCCCCATAAATTCAGCATAAAAGTAATCCACAAGACTACAGTGGTGTAATCCATGTCTTCTGAAGAGATCTGATTGGTTTTGGATGAGAAAGACCAAAATATAACCCCTTTTTCACTGTACACAATCATGATTTCAAGCTTGATTTCACTTTCTAGTGCATGAAACATGCTCAGATCGCTAGATGGCTCTAGGAAGTGTAATCGAGCATGAACTCATGATCAGGGCTGGCCCTAGCATTTTGGGGGCCCTAAGCAGATTTTCAAAATGGGGACCCCCTACCTACAAGTGCACCAATCCAAACACACCCAACATTAATAACTAAGCAAGTTTAAATTGTGCAAATAAAAAAGTCTATTTATTCAAAAGCATAAAGCTTAAAAATGCTTATCTGTAAACTGTAGTTTATTAGCACAGGTATAACTGCTTTAGAAGTAAAAAAAGAAAGAACATAATTTAAACAAACCAATCACACATATCACATGCACAAATTAATAAATATATTTAATAAAATTCTATGCAAATTAATATGAAATAATTCAATTACCAAATTAAGGTATGGTACAGTAGATGATATTTACACTTTTACACAAAAGCCTAAAATCGATTTTATCACTTCTAAAGACATGGATTAAACCACTGGAGTCATATGGATTACTTTATGCTGCATTTATATGCTGGAGCTTAAAAGTTTTGGTCACCATTCACTTGCATTGTATGGACCCACAGAGCTTAGATATTCTTCTAAAAATCTTAATTTGTGTTTCGCAGAAGAAAGAAAGTCATACACATCTGGGATGGCATGAGGGTGAGTAAATGATGAGAGAATTTTCATTTTTGGGTGCACTATCCCTGTAAAGTATACATTTTTGAATGACTTGCTACCTTTTTTTTCAGTTCACTTAGTTAGTCCTGCAGTGTGTAAAGTACAAATATTTCATGCAGTCTTTCGTAAAATTGCTTGTAATTGTTAATAGTTATAGCCTACCAGAATTAGAAAAATGTTGTTTAAAATAGTTTTTAGATGAAGTATAGTAAGTCAAACCACACGAATCTACTGTCAGCTACCCAATTATCATATTTATATTTATCACATTTAGTTAATGTTTTATTGAGTAGGACCTGCATGTGTATAATGACCTCATAAACTACAGTAACTATATGACTCATGTTGTTCATAGGGGCAGAGGGGATCTGTGCTAAACAAGTCTACACATAGTCTTAAAGTTAAACTTGTTCATTTCAATGACAAATAACGATGCAGTAATGGTGTGTGTTTCTGTCACAGAATCAAATGCAGTCAATATGCCTGTGTGTGTTTCCGTGCGTGCTTGGGGTTTTTGGTGTGGAGAAGTGATGGGGGTTTTTGGTGTTCAGACTGTGGTTGAATGGTAGTGTTTCATCGGGCGGAAACACGAGCACATTACTCAGAAGAGTTAGAGGAAGATAGAGAGCTCAAATCTCTCGCAGGTCACTTCCCCAAGACCACTGCTTTTGTATTCCTTAATTCTAAATCTCCTTTTCTATTCAATTGTTGAATCCATCTATCCATCCATCTATTCAGTACTGTATATACTACATCTAGAATGGATGGAATATAGCATACTGAATACTGCGCAGTACACTGTACACAACTGACTGTTTTTTAAAAGTAGTATGTGCAACAGTACATATTAATCATTGATATACAGTACATTTCAAACAGTAGTATGCAACATTGTTATTACATGAACTTATTTTGTTGCATCTTTAATACATTGAGTGGCATCCTGTTATAATCACAGAAATAAAAACAGTTCTTCTGCATTTTAATCCAATTTTGTCCCAGTTGTGTTTTAACTGAGATGGGTGATATTCCCAGTTCACTCAACAAATTGGAAATTAATGATAGCAGCATGCTGTGCAGTGTACTCTATTGTATACTACTATAAAATTTGGCGAACTGTGTGTGCACCGCATACATACTATATACTGTAGAAATAGTAAGGGTAGCATGCTAGTATGCTATGCCTAACATAGCCATTTTGATGCAACATTTGTGTAGATAATAATTAGAAAGATGACTCATGAGCTTTCTAAGTATCAGTTTCTAAGAAAACTGAGATTCACACCTTCATCTATAAATACACACTAAATGATGTAGATAGTGTGTCTAAGGATGTTCCTCAATTCTAAGAATGCAGAGAATGGACTTGTGTTCTTATTAAGACCAGTCTTGCCAAGCTACCTTGGAAGAATGAACTCGGAAGGACAGGAGGACGTAGAACGCATCTACTGCAAGCTTTGAGATGTGCTGCGATCTTCCTGTTGTGCAATTGCCCGTCCCTGCACATTTGAAGCCAGTGAGAAGCCAGCCATTATCACATTAGTGACAGCATTATTATCATCACACAAGTGAGGTTTTGTAGGACTAGTGACACTTTAAAACACTTGTTTTCTCCATGTTTATTACTGTATTAAAATGGTGCCCAGAGTATAAAGACTCTCACGAGCTGTCAGACTTTCGCGATCTTACAGTGGGAAATTCCTGTGGAAAAAACAATACGATAAATGTCCTTCATCTGCCACCGTATTACTGCGTTCTTGCCCACAAGTCACCATCCGATGCATCCTCTATTTCAAGGACACATCCGGGTACTTTCCTGCGTTCTCGGTACTTGCGTTCTTGAGGATTGGAATTGAACTTCGGCAGTGGATGATGCCGTAGAATGAGTCCACGAGAACGTAAGAACACAAAAAAATGCACATTGAGAAACAGCATAAGTGTATTAGAATCGTGTGTTGTGTGTCTACATGTATGTGTTTGTCACAGTGGAATTGCAAAAAATAATCACTGTTCTCAAACAGATTCCAAAAAACTCTTATCTTCCATTGATTGCACAAACAGATAGTCCCGCCCAAAACTCACACGATTGGTCAAGCCAGTGTTGCTGTGTTGGGCTAGATGGGCCGCTCAAAAAAACAGAGGATGTTTTGATATCTCCACAGAGCCACAGTGATACACTTTTAGGTGAAATCAACCTACAAATGGCTTACTGTCAATAGACTCTGCATATTAAGATGGTATACAAGAAATAATTTTAACATCGAAAAATTACACACATTAAAGTGGGACAACATTGCAGACGGTGGGATAGAATTCTTCCTCTGCATTTTTCTTCACATGAATGGAAGGAAACTGGTACAGAACCACCCTCTCCTTCCCCTCCTCAAAATCTCTCCATTTTAATTTTTTGCAGATCTGTTTTTCTCCATCCCTGAGAGCAGGAACTGTCTGTTAGAGACAGACAGAGTGAAATTACATTTTGCGTTAATGGGAAAGCCAGTTATGATTCCTGTTGTGTGAGCTATTTCAGTATATTTCATGACTACTGATGTACTGCAGTATTCAGCAATGCTCACAAATGTACATTTACTCACCCTCATGTTGCTCCAAACCCTGTCAAGCCAATAAACGTCAAAAATTAACTTTTTGTGTTCCATGGAACAAAGATAGTCATATGGGTTTGCAATGACATGAGGGTGAGTAAATGATGGCAAAGTTTTCATTTTTGGGTGAAAAATCCCTTTAAGATCGAATCTGATGTGCACGCTTAAGTGTGCACACTCAAAAATGTGCTCAGTTCTTCGCTAACATACTCATTTTATCTGCTAATTACACTTTATTATGCCTTGTAGGCATGGATTGTTACAGGAACAGGGCTGTGCACAGTAATTTGTGTGTTTGTGTGTGCAAATGTGGATCAGTAGGTTTGTCTTAAGTTTGTTTAAAATAAAACAGGAGTTGTGAAAATGCGAATGCGAAAGAGTACGCGTGCTTTGAATATAGCACACACACATAAACACTGACACACATTTGTTTTTTATCATGGTAGAGACTTTCTATTGCCTTATTTTGTTTTTATACTGAACTAATGATATTGTCTAACACCTAACAATCACATAAACCTTTCTGCAACTTACATTTTTAATTAAGATATCATTTAGTATGTTTTTAAGCCATTTTCCTTGTACTCTAGATGATTTCAGGTTTTACTATTTTTGGGGGAAATTAGTCTACATATTAAAGCAAAACCTGGCCCACACGCACACACATACACGCACACACACACACACACGTTTTCAGCATTCTGCATACAGTATGTGCAATATCCTCTGGAAGTAACATACTGCACGCATCATTGCACAGAGTTTTTATCTTTTGATCTGTGGTCCGTATTATGTTGTGAACATGTAGTTCCTAGAATTTCTCTCAGTATTTTTAGTGTGAGTATTAAGGAAAAACATTTCAGTTGCTAAAAGTGGGCGACAAGAGACAGAAAGAAGTTGTGTAAATGTGCGTGCGTGTTAACGTCAAAATATCACATGCACAACTGAAAGTGTCGGTTAATAGGGGGATTACCGAGATAATGTGAGTAGTATTCGGCTGGTCATGTGATCTAATCCCTTATATAGAATAAAACAGCTTTTTTTAAGCAACTTGTTTGACTGGAGTGTGAGTGTACATTAATTTAAATGTTTAACAAAATTATTTAGTGCTTCTATATTTATCTTTGTAGGAGTTTTTGTTGTTTAGTTTCATATATAGTGAGTCTAAATCAAATGACCAGCAATAACATGTTTAAATTGTTTTCTCTGCTAATTAAAAAGGGCACATGTTTCTGTTAATGTGCCTGTTTACAATCAACAGACAACAATGGCTCACTTTTTCACCTATTTGAGCTGGAATGAAAACTGATTTTGCAACGATATGACTATGCAAATGTACTCAGAAGGCTGCTTTCTTAAATATTTTTATCAAAGAATATTTTACATTATTATTATACATTGTCAACAATTTCTAGAAATGAACAATGAGAAAATAAAGAATAAATAAAAATACAATAAACAGCTTAATAGACATCAGTACCGTATGTTCAGTATCAGTCAGTTGCTGACCATTAAAATAAAGAATAAATTAAAATGATAGCTAAATAAAAATCAGTACTGTATATTTAGGATCAGTCAATGGCAGACTATTTAAATAAAGAATAAATAAAAATAAAATAAATAGGTAAATAAACATCAGTAGTACTGTTTAGGATCAGTCAATTGCTGACTATTTTAATACTGCCAGTCAATTAGGGGCAGGTTGTAAAACAAGAAGCATTTACACCTGCCGAGTCAAGAGATAAACAGCGTTCAGGGGAAACTTTCAACGATAGAAAACCAGACTTTTAAATATTACATTTTATAAATGCAACGACTGGAATTGTTCGGTTGAAGGGGGTACCAAACTGCAAATCCTGAACAAAACAGTTTGGTGAATACATGTTTACACATTAGCTTCCACTCAGCTGACAAGCAATGAAAGTAGCTACGTGGTTAACTAGTTAGCTATAAGCTTGTTGTCACGGAGAGTAAAAGATGGACTTTATTTACTTTCCAGCACTGCATCTCACCAACTAGGTAACAACGTAGTGTGAAATCAACACTCAACAGACATAATCCGCCACCGCACTATTGTCTGCTGAGCTGCAAAATGATGCTCTGATGTTTACCTTTAAATCACTACATTACTGACTGCACTGACAAAATATAGCTGGCTAACAGCAAACAGATGTGATAAACATGAGTGACAGGGTTAACGTTATATTAGTTATATTGAAAAGGGAAAATGATGTGGTCATTGTTTAATAACTTTTCAATACGTATTTCACAAACTAATTAGCAACTTACTGAGAAGACACCACTCAACTCCGCACCTCTAGACTCCGCCCTGTCGGCAGAGCCACCTTCAGCTCAGTTCTGTACACAATGGAGTCGGAGCGCGCTCTGCTGGACAAACTACGTTATGACACCAATTCACCAAGTTTTATTTGCATTATTCGAAGTCTGAAAACACTTCTTTTTTGTTATTTTGACCAGTTGTTATTTTTCTGCAAATAAATGCTCTAAATTATAATATTTGGGAGAAATGTTGTCAGTACTTTATAGAATAAAACAAAAATGTTAATTTTACTCAAACACATACCTATAAATAGTAAATCCAGAGAAACTGATAATTTTGCAGTGGTCTCGTAATTGTTTCCAGAGCTGCATGTTTATAAAAAATATCGCAAAATCTGATTACATCGTCAACTCCTTGGCCTAGGGATCGGTGAATATTCATCCTTGGCTTTAAAAATTACATTTATTGAAACACGAAAAACGAAAGACATTTCTAAATTCAAATTGCACTTCAGATGAAACAAATTTAAATAACCAAGTGGTCAGAAAGTTGTATATATCCACCCTTCCATTTTCCATCATGCAATTCATCTACAACAGGTGGAATATTACTAATGCAACATTAAAGGAATATTCCGGGTTCAATACAAGTTAAGCTCAATCAACAGCATTTGTGGCATAATATTGATTACCACAAAAAAATTATTTTGACTTGTCCCTCCTTTCTTTTAAAAAAGAAAAAACTTGGTTTCAGTGAGGCATTTGAAAGTGAATGGGGCTAATTTTTGAACTTTAAAATACTTACTGTTTCAAAAGTATCAAGGATATGATTTTAGTGTGATAAAATCACTAACTATCCTTTTCAGGGTAAAGTTATAGACAATTTTACAACCTCTTTACCATGACAATGTAATGTCAACAAAACCCTAAATCCCTAAAAGGACTGTAAAAATGTCAATTAAAACAACTTTACAGCTCAAATAATACACAAGTTTTAACAGAAGAATTAATGCAAGTGGTTTTATAAAATTATAAGCTTCACATTTCTGTGCTTAAACCAAAATTGAGCAAATTTACCATCCAGGCGCTTGACTTAGGCTACACGCATTCGGCGGGTGCTAATTTAATATCCTGGTCTACTTTTAAATATATTCTGTGACTTCCCAGCTCCATGGTTTAGAAATTGCCCAATATTATCGATCACTGTCTATCAATGAGTTTCACAATCGGCATCGGGATATTTGTTAAATATTGTTGATGTCCAATTACATCGCCCTATGTAACGCTCTGTAGTAAGGCCCCTGCAAACATCATACGAAATCGAAGAATGTACTGGTGTGATGTCATTAAGAAAATCTGGCCAAAACAAAGGTGTTTGTGAGTTCATTTCAGTGATTTTTAACAGCTCGCCAGGGCGAACTTTCAGGAAAACTTCATACCGGCTGCTAAACACCTTTTTACTGCCATTGGTCCACGTCATTGGCAGGTTTGACCTGGAGCTCCACCTACTTTGAGGCCGACAACTAATACCCGTTCAGTCAGTTTAAGATCAACATGAACACAATGGCATGCAGTTATTAGCGAGCTGGTGCAAATTTACCTACATTTGTACGATCGTTTGAGTAAAGATATTTTCCAAGAACATGTCATGTCATTTTTTTTTGTTCAATTATGCTTCAGAAGGAATCAAATCTACTCAGATACTCTAAAGTGCACATTCACACTGTTATTTGATATACTGCTTCACTCATGTGCCGTCTGCAGGCGAAAGTCATTCACACATCTGCCCAAAGCGAGATATGCTTATCATCATTCTTCTGTATGAATTCTGCCCATTAATACTCTGGTATACACCTATCTTTGCAGTAGTATCAGTGTTATCATAAATTACAATAACATAGTGTAATCGGCACATATTATGGCTGCATACTGTATAGGATGTAAGCACATTAGTGCCAAGAATGCAAAAGGTAAACATAACAAATTACACATTATCTAATGCATATATATTACTTAAAATCATCATTGAGTGGTTAAAACAGCTTATTTTACTGATGTTGTAATTCTAATAATAAAATGAGGAATGAAGTCATTGAAAACACATTTTACTATCATATTAGTTGATGTTTTACATGTAGTCTTGTGCGTCCTCATCTTTAAATATCTCTAAATGCCTCCCCCAGTGCTGTGGCTGGTGTCTGAATGTTCGCTCATTGCTCAGCTGTTTTGAAGTTCTTTTTGGCTCTGAGCAAAAAGCAAAGAAGCACTTCGCCGTTAGTGTTGTCTTTGCAAACACCACTAGTAAATGGTTCTGTTCTAATTCACTGCTGTTTTGAAGCACTAACAGCTATTTGTTTGATACTAGGCTTTGTTTAGCAGTTATTTCAGAAAAAGTTTATTTTTTTTGTTACAGAAATGTACAGTTAAATTAAACAAGGAAGCCATCTGGAAATCCAGCAGTGCATTTAATGAAGCACAAGTTGAGAACGATGTTCTTTGTGTCTGACTGTAGGTCTGGAATGTCATTATGGAACACAACAGCTTTCAGGATCAGAATAAAAATTACACAGTGCCGGTACAGAGCGACCAGGTATGAACACACACACGCACACATACTGCCCACACATGCAGACATGCAGCTGTTGGCAAAGGTTTGAGGTCACGTTGGCAAACACTGTTATTGCACTTGTCAACAGCACGTAGAGCCTTTTATAAATCATACACAATAATGTTGACAAACCTGCACATTAGTAATGACACTCACTCACTGTCTCTTTCTGTTCATCTCTCTTTGTCTCAGAGGAACATGTTGGGTATATACGGATACTGTTCTATGCTGTCCAACTTCCGTATCGAGAAGAAGATTGGACGTGGGCAGTTCAGCGAGGTTTATAAAGCCACATGTCTACTGGACAACCAACAGGTGGCCCTGAAGAAAGTACAGGTGATCCTTAATTTATTTATGCACATATTTTGATAGACATGAGCACTGTATAAATTTTGCAGTAGGTATACTGTGCACAGTATGTGAATTTTCTGTTTGCCCGGATGACCTACAGTTACACCATGATGATGGAAAACCTGGAAATGTTAGGGAATTTTAAAAGCGTGATTTTCAGGCCTGGCTGTAAATAAATCTTTTATTTAAAGCATTTACATACATACAACCCCAATTCTAAAAAAGTTGGGACAGTATGGAAAATTGTAATAAAAACGAAATGTGTGATTTGTAAATTCTATTTACCCTGTGTTTACTGTCCCAACTTTTAAAAATTGGGGTTGTACGTCAGTATATCTTTTAATAAATAAGTAATGAAATTTGTCATTCAATAAATAATGCAAGAAATATTATTTCCCTTCAGTGCAATTAATTGCTTAAATTGACCTCCCGTTGTCAGTGGGACGAAAGAACCAGAAACAATATCATCCAGCAATTTTATTATGCATTATTTGATCAAGCTTGCAAAAGACATTTTTACACATTTACTATTTGGATAAAAAATACTGCATACTTTTTCACATACTATTTAAAAAAGAATTGTATGCAGTATCCACTGCTAAGTAAGCAAAACGCCAGTATTCCATTTGAAGCACTGAGCCAAGGAACTCCAAATCTTTTGATGGATGCGTTCAATCTATCAGCATCTTAAATCACGGTTCTTTTAGTTGTTTGGAAAGCAGATCCTACACCAAGATGCATACAAAGAAGTCCCATTGAAGTTTGCTTGAAATAGGTTGTGCTTTTTGGTGTTACTGAAGTACAATGCACTTTGAGTGATTCCCATTGTTTGGACTTTGGCAAGCAACTCAAGTGTGAAAATGGTTTTAAGCTCACTTGCACACATGTATTCAACATTTCCAGTGTTAGAATTGCAGGTAGAGCTGTTGTGCTCTCAGATGTGGGTATATGCTTGTTGTAATATTGTGTAGTTTTCTCAGATTTTTGAAATGATGGATGCTAAAGCCCGGCAAGACTGCATAAAAGAGATCGACTTGCTAAAGGTTTGTAGCACTTGCTTTTAAACACGTCACACATGTGTGTCTATGAGTATGAGTTTGTGACGTTTCTTTCTCATTCATCTTGCAGCAGTTGAACCATCCAAACGTAATAAAGTATCTGGACTCATTTATTGAAGAAAACGAGTTGAATATTGTTCTGGAGTTAGCTGGTGCTGGTGACCTCTCTCAGATGATTAAGGTCAGTCTCATGAGACTTATGACTGCCCCACCCCTCATCTGACCACTCCCCTCACCTCACCTCACCCCTTCTTTGGCCACTCCTATCTCTGTCCCACAGCCTGTTTGTCTGCTTATTTTTTATTGATTGATTTTTCTTACCTTTATTTAGCCAGGCAACTCACTTAAAGGGATTGGTAACCAATTTACTCACCCTCATGTTGTACCAAACCTGTATGGCCTTTTCTCTTTTGTGGAACAGAGGCAGTATATTAGTCTCAGTCATCATTCACTTTTATAGCATTTTTATTCTCCCTGTACCATGAAAATGAATGGTGACTGAGGCTGTCATTCTCCCTAACATCTCCTTTTGTGTTCCACAGAGGAAAGAATAGTCATACAGGTTTGGAGCAACATGAGGGTGAGTAAATGATGACAGAATTATCATTTTAGGGTGAACTATTCCTTCAAGAACAAGTCTGGCAAAAGAAATTGTCATCTATAAGAATTGCCCTTTATTGTACTAAAAAGATCCCATAACATAGCAGTGCTCCCCAGATCTGTTATTGGATAATGAAATTGTTCTGATTAAGGGGAATATCTGTTAAGGCTTAACGTGATTTACACAAGTAGGACGTGTTCCTGGATCAACATCCTTTGTTGGTCTTGGAAAGGGTAGAGTTGGGGTAATGGTTAGGGACTGGAACAACATTCATATCAACCGATTATTGCACTGATTTTAGGGTTCGGATTATGGCTGTGATTGGTTGATACAATGGATGTTGATCCAGGAACATGTCCTGCTAGTGTTAATCAATTTAAGAGTCTGCCAAAGGATATTGGTTTGGCATATATTTAAGTGTTGCAGTATTTGGATAAAATTTATTGACTCTAAAAAACATTTATAAATGAAAAGTAATTCCCAATGTGTGTGTGTTTGTGAAGTATTTTGAGAAGAAACAAAGATTGATTCCAGAGAGGACAATATGGAAGTATTTTGTACAGCTCTGCAGTGCACTGGAACACATGCACTCCCGTAGAGTCATGCATCGAGGTACACACACAATCAAAATCTCTTTGTTTTGTCCTCACTGAACCCATTATTAGTGTGCTCTGATCTGTAAAAATTTAGCAATGGTATGTGTCTAAATATATATTGGGTTTCTTTCCAAATGTTTGTGTGTGTATCAGATATAAAACCAGCCAATGTGTTCATCACATCTACTGGAGAGGTCAAGCTGGGGGACCTAGGACTGGGTCGATTCTTTAGCTCCAAAACCACTGTAGCACACTCTCTTGGTACCATCCAGCAACCACACATGCACCCGGAAACACTCAGATATGGGTAGTTAACAAATAGTTGACAACAACATGTGTTGGTGTTTCTTCAGGCACTTTTAGCACTGTGGACTTCTAGAAAGTAGTCTCGTTAAAACATTTTTTACAGTTGCACAATTTTTTTGTGTCTTTTATGTCATTTTTTCTGAAATTCATGAAAATTCTCACCACTGTACCATTTCCAGCACATCTTAAACTCTGTATTGTGTTTACTAGAATTCTGTGGTGGAAATGATGCTGATGGAGATTATATTTTAAATGTTTTAAAATGGCAGACTCCTTTGCCTTTCTAAGGCTAATTTCATAGCTAACATTTAATGTGTTCTAAATACACACTTTAAGCATAATATGGCAAAATTACAGCATGATTGGAAATGTTGCTCAATAAAAATATTCTGCTCACAAGTAGGACTGGGCAAAAATATGGATTTTCCATTGCATCGCGATCACTTGATATCGATTCTAAAATCCCAGGATCGATTTTTTACTTTATGCACAACCCTCTACTACAGTGAGAGAAAATCACTCGCATTTGCAACCAAATTTCGTGCTTTGCGAATAAAAATGTCTATGATTAGCCACTGGCAGGTACACTATATGTTCAGATTTCACTTACTAGTGATTGAGTAGTATAGTGGTAAAGTATTCAGAACCGAGATCATTTCACTGTGCGTTGAGAGTAAACGTTTAGTTGGACTCTTTCCGTGTAATGTGTGAAAAGACATGATGCATGCAATACATTTGAAAATAAATAATGTCTCTTTTAGTACCTTTTTTGTTATTTACTGTACAGTCAGTTGTTGATCAAAAAACTAAACAAAAACAAAAACATTTCATTCTAATCACGAATAGCACGGATGAGATAAAGCCATTTGAATCCTCTCTCATTAATATGCACTCATCTACAGACACTCTTAACAGAAATGCCGGTTTTCTTAAAGAGACAGTGCCAGTTTTTAGCACATGTTCACCAGATGAATGTAAATACTTGCAAATAGTACAAATTATGCAATAAAATAATTAACATGTACAAAATATAATATATGCAATATAATATCATATATATTGATGGAATATGTGAATTTTTCATTTTTAAAAAGCTAAAATGTGACCAAAATGTTGAAAAACTAACAAAATATACACTGGCGGCCAAAAGTTTGGAATAATGTAAAGATTTTGCTCTTATGGAAAGAAATTGGTACTTTTATTCACCAAAGTGGCATTCAACTGATCACAATGTATAGTCAGGACATTAATAACATGAAGAATTACTATTACAATTTGAAAACAGAACTTCTTAACCTACTTCAAAGAGTTCTCATCAAAAAATCCTCCACGTGCAGCATTGACAGCTTTGCAGATCCTTGGCATTCTAGCTGTCAGTTTGTCCAGATACTCAGGTGATATTTCACCCCACACTTCCTGTAGCACTTGCCATAGATGTGACTGTCTTGTTGGGCACTTCTCACGCACCTTACAGTCTAACTGATCCCACAAAAGCTCAATGGGGTTAAGATCCATAACACTCTATTCCAATTATCTGTTGTTCAATGTCTGTTTCTTTGCCCACTCTAACCTTTTCTTTTTTTTTTCTGTTTCAAAAGTGTCAAAAGGGCCTGCACCCCTGAGTCTTCTCTTTACTGTTGTACATGAAACTGGTGTTGAGCGGGTAGAATTCAATGAAGCTGTCAGCTGAGGACATGTGAGGCGTCTATTTCTCAAACTGGAGACTCTGATGTACTTATTCTCGTGTTTAGTTGTACATCTGGCCTTCCTCATCTCTTTCTGTCCTTGTTAGAGCCAGTTGTACTTTTTTGTAGGACTGTAGTGTACAAAGTTTCAAGCATCGGATAGCCTTCATTCCTCAAAACAATGATTAACTGACAAGTTTCTAGAGAAAGCCGTTTCTTTTTTTGCCATTTTTGACCTAATATTGACCTTAAGACATGCCAGTCTATTGCATACTGTGGCAACTCAAAAACAAACACAGAGACAATGTTAAGCTTCATTTAACGAACCAAATAGCTTTCAGCTGTGTTTGATATAATGGCAAGTGATTTTCTAGTACCAAATTAGCAATTTAGCATGATTACTCAAGGATAAGGTGTTGGAGTGATGACAGCTGGAAATGGGGCCTGTCTAGATTTGATCAAAAATGACTTTTTTCAAATAGTGATGGTGCTGTTTTTTACATCAGTAATGTCCTGACTATACTTTGTGATCAGTTGAATGCCACTTTGGTGAATTAAAATACCAATTTCCTTCCGAAACAGCAAAATCTGTACATTATTCCAAACTTTTGGCTACCAGTGTAATTAGTAAAATGTATATAGTTAGAAGGTCCCCTGCATATACACAGCTTGAGGTGTGAGAGAATTTCTATCATATGTTAGCAAAATGGACATTATAACTGAAATACATGTGAATCGAAATCGAATCGAAAGCTTGTGAATCGGAATCAAATCAGGAAATCTACATCATTACCCAGACCTACTCACAAGTAATTTTTACATTGAATTTTCTTTGTTTTCCTCAAACATTATATTTCATCTCAAGCATGCTTCTTACTGTCACATTTGTCGACTTGGATAACAAGTACACTAACTTCTGATTTTTTTTTTATTAGGGGCAATATTGTTTCGTGTGGTGGAAATGACGCCACAACTATGGGATGGTCGTCATTTTTTTAAAAACTGACAGAAATAATTTTCACAAAATACATTTTTATTTCACTTTTTGTATAGATGATCAGAGTTTTAACCATGTATTTTTATAATGGATTTAAAATAGACAGTGTGGGTCTGGAACAAGGCTAAAGCAAAAGTAAAATCTGAACATTAATGGTATTTGAAAAGTACCAGAGATGGTAAAATGTTTCAAAGTCAATTTGAATGTGACCTTCATATTACAAAAAGAAAAAAACGTTAAAACCTGTTTGTTGTAATAAAAATCAACCCCTGGGACATAAAAGTGCATGAAGAAACACCTGTATATAGCGTGAATGTATAAGAGGTAAGTATATATTTTAGATGCTGTAACTGATCACTATGTATAATAATTATATAAGAATTAGAAGAATGCTGTTTTAGTTTTAGATGAAGTAGCACATGCCACACTATGCAGGACATTGTCAACTATCCATATACACTCACTCACTATCATATTACACATTATTATGATTCCTCAACATATAGACACACCTACATTCAAACATGCAGATACTCAAATATATACACAGATCATGCATGTACATAGACTGTAATAACAAAACTGATCTTGTCACTCAATTATAGTCTGGCAGGCAGAAATTGCCTACTGGTACCTGCAATTACATCTATCTCTTTTTTGCAGTTGGAACACCGTATTACATGTCTCCCGAGAGGATTCATGAAAACGGCTACAACTTCAAATCAGACATCTGGTCTCTGGGCTGCCTGCTGTATGAGGTACACACATATACTGTATATACTGCATTTTATTGTGATTGGATGAGCCACAGTCAGAGTCATTGTAAAATAGCTGATATACGCACACATCAGACATTGAATTCTTTATTAACACAGCAAGTTGTTACAGGGAACTGTAAACTGCCTACAGTTTGGCTAATAAACTATATTACTTGGTGGAAAGAATGGCATTGTTTTATAATATTGCTGTTCCTTTAATATATTATATTTATGTCTTCACTCTTTCAGATGGCAGCTCTGCACAGCCCCTTCTACAGTGATCAGATGAACCTGCTCTCATTGTGTCAAAAGATCGAACAGTGTGACTACCCACCCCTCCCATCACAGCACTATTCACAGAAGGTACAGACATACATAAACACACACTATGGATCTGTTCCAAAATGTAGTGAGCTGCCTTGCTGTCTACTGTCTACATAGGCAGCTATCTTCTAAGGGAATGTTCACACCAAACCGTTTTGTGTCCATATGCAAAGTTTTCCAGTTCTTTTTCTTTATAAACATGCGCTAGATGAACGTGTTTGACCGTTGTGCCACATCTTGCTATTGCTCAGGGTCTCGTGCAGAAACGGCACATTTTTTATACACTGTGTCAAGTTAATAGAGCTTACACTTTTAAAAAAAAAATTTGGTCTGAAGACGCATTCCACTCATTGCGCTGTGTCTAGCTTTTTTAACGCAAGAATGCTTTCAGTCTGAATTACCCCTTAAAGCCAAAGTTAGGCTTCCCATGGTCATAAAAACTGTGGAAATGTCAGGGAATAAAAAAAAAAACATTTCAGGCCTGGAAATTCTTGAAAGTCATGGAAATTTCTATATGAAATATACATTTTTCAAATTAAGTGCAAAAATGACTCTTTTGTAGAGTTGCTGAGAAGCCGTTGGGATTTCTGAATCGCCAGTTCTTTATAATGAATTCTTTGAAACGGTTCACAAATTGGTCTGAATTAAAATGATTGTTAAAGAAATATTCCGGGTTTAATACAAGTTAAGCTCAATCAACAGCATTTGTGGCATAATGTTGATTACCACAAAAATTTATTTCGACTTGTCCCTTCTTTTCTTTAAAAAAAAAAAAAAAAAAGCAAAAATCTGGGTTACAGTGAGGCACTTACAATGGAAGTGAAAGTGGCAAATCTGTAAACATTAAAATACTCACTTTTTCGAAAGTATAGCCACAAGACCTAATCAAACTGTGTGTTAACATGATTTTTGCGTGACAAAATCACTTACTAATCTTTTCTGTGTAAAGTTTTCACAACTTCATTGCCATGAAGACAATGCTGTAAACCTTAAAACAACTGAAAAATTACAAAAACTTTACAGCTCAAAAAATATACAAGTTTTAACAGAAGAATTAATACAAGTGCTTTTACAAAATTATAAGCTTCTCATTTCTGCCTTTAAACCCTCCAAAAATTGGCCCCATTTACAGTTCAGGCTGCAGTTTTATTTTTTGCCTTGTAATTCTGTGATGTTTAATTCACTGTTTTGATTGGTGCACATATTTTGGTAAGGAATAAGGAAAAACATTTGCAATTTTTTTTTACATATTGCACAGCCGTAGCGCAGACTCTGGCTAAAGCGCACAGTTGATTCCAGTACAGTTTGTTGTTAGCATGTTGCTAAGCTAATGACTTGAGACTCTAATAAGAACACACATTTAATAAAATACATAAAACTGGTGAAATAGTTCAATTTAAATTAGATTGAGCTGTTTTTATTAATTGCTTTGGATCTCGGGTGAAACTATTCATTAGAATTTAGCCAAAAACAAGATTAGCATAATTTAGCTTCCTGTTGTTTGCAATAGACTTAAACTATAGCGTACCTATGATGCCTAACAATGCTTTTTAGGTAGGCAACTCACTAGATTTTGGAACAAAGTCCATTTGTACCCTAATATAAAGAAGGCACCTGGTCAATATGCTAACATCTTTGTGAGGAACTACATTGCATGTGTTGCAGCTCAGAGATCTGGTCAGTATGTGTATCAACCCAGAACCCGATCAGCGGCCCGACATCGTCTTCGTCCTGCAGTTCGCCACACAGATGCACATGTGGACGGCCAGCTCCTGAAACAAACGAACACACAGACACAGAACCATTGTGCAAACCTGTGATCTCTGCTCTCTCTCAATTCAGTATATCAAGCTATGATAGAAACGTCCTCAAGAAATACCTAGAAATAAGTTACGAGAGAAAGCAAGCAGATTGGCAGTATCTATACTGTTGTAAGCTGAACATTTCTCTAGATTTGTTTGGAAAGGAATGCCAATATACTCTATTGTGCTTTCAAAGTATGTATCACTGTGCTGTATGGTGACTGGTTTAGAGACTGTGGAAGGGATGTTACATTGGTCAGGTCACTTGACCCAGTGCCTAATGTTGATGATGTCACAGCAAGGTGGTTCCATTTATACATACTTCCTCTTTAAGGCTTATATTCGTAACATTTACAAGAGCCTTACAGTTGAGTTACTTATCTCTCTTTTATGTTTCCGAAATACACACACACACACACACAAAATTGTTGAAGGTGATTTCCAAGGAAACCCTCACTGGCAAGACATTGGACTGTGTTTTTAATTCGGTGGCCTTGTTCTCTGGTCAAATATCTCCATGTAAAAGAAGTTTTCCAACAGGATGTTATGTTTTAAGGATTTTTTTAAACAATTCCTCATATGCGTACATGTTGTGTAATTAACAATAAACTGTAACTGTAAACATTGGTTTTGAAGGACATCTAGAGCATTTTATTAGCATTATTCTTTGCAGTGTTGTGGGTTTTATTCCTTCAAGATTTGTCAAGGAAGACATCACGCAGATTATCATAAATTGAGATGGCATGAATATCAAGGGTTTCTTTTGAGCACCCCCTGGTGGTAAGTAAATGTATTTCTTACATCTTTTAACAACCACAATGTTATACAAATGAAATGCATAGGTTGAACCATTTAATTCATCACAAAAATCAACTTTTTACTCCGGCCAATAAAAAAACTTAAAGGAAAAGTTCACCCGAAAATGAAAATTCTCATCATTTACTCACTCTGATGCTATCTCAGATGTATATTACTTTCTTCTGCAGAACACAAAGATTTTAGAAGAATTTTTCAGCTCTGTAGGTCCATACAATTCAAGTGAATGTTCACCAAAACTTTGAAGCTCTAAAAAGCACATAAATGCAGCATAACAGCAATCCATAAGACTCCAGTGGTTTAATCCATGTCTTCAGAAGCGATCCAATTGGTTTTGGGCGAGAACAGACCAAAATGTAACTTTTTTTTATTTTTTTACTATACCATGACATCTGCAGTCTCCTTGGCAATCACGATATCATGCTCGAATACACTTTCTAGCCCCATCTAGTGCTTTGCACATGCATCAAGCACTATGAAGTTATCATTTCTGAGATGTGTTTTAGATCTTTTCACCTGGAAAGCACTGCATTTTAATTAACATCTGCTAAACTGCTTAAAAAGATCAGATTTGCAAACATTCTAAATCTCAAAGACATCAGCTGAATGTCTTATTGACATCCGAGAGGAAATGTTTCATAGACGTATTACAGAAAAAAAAAAAAACTTCCAGATGTAAACGCACACATCAAAAATACATCTGGTTTTTGTGTGGGAGCCAGATGGTACATGATAGCTGTGCGGTATGTGTAAACCTCATTCCCCAGGCCTCAAGAGGCGCAATAGTGATGATGCTGGAGGAGGCTGAAGTCTCAGCCGCCTCATTAGCGCGCCCACTTCCCAGTTCGAATCCCGCTCAAAGCAGGTCGAGCAAGGCCGCTTACGGTGGTGCCGTGACCTGGTTGGGAGTGAGGTTTAGGGGTGTAAGTGTAACGGAAGCCAGCTGGTATGTGTAAACCTCACTACCCTGGTCTTAAGAGGCACACTAGAGGTTGTAGCCTTTAGCCTCCTCATTAGCGCCCATCTCCCATGCTGGTGATCGCTGGTTCGAATTCGGCTCGGAGCAGTTACACATGTAAACACTTTTACTCAATGGTTTATCCAATGTGCACATGTCTGTTTACGTTCTTGTTTTATTGCACATTTACATCACAAGACGGAACATTCAACCTAATTAGAGACAAAAAGATGAGCACAAAAAAATTATAAATGGATCAAAAAAACAAAAACAAAAAAAAGTAGCAAGATTTAAGATAGGGTGGGAAAAACGAATGAGGACTGCTCTAAAACAATAAATATTTTGACAGTGGAACAAACCTTCAGTCACTTTGTTTACATTTTAATGTCAAAAGCAGAGAATAATCCGATTTTAAATCTCATTTAAAAAAAATTCTAATGTTGTCATTCTCTTAATAACCTGATTTTTAATGGTTATCAGCATATTGCTGTGGATGTAAATGCGTTCATTTTTTTAATACACTGCCCAGACTTTAAAAATAAATAAATAAACCTGGATTATAAATGTCAATCACTAAATTAAGTATGCAGTGAGGTCATGTGGCAACAACGTAACTGCATACAATTGTATGAAACAGTTATTTTTTATATTATGGATGGTTTCATACTCGCATACTATAATTTAAAAATAGTGAGAAGCATGCAGTTTACTGCATAGTATGCAGTAAGGAGTATACTGGTATTCCACATTGTTTTTTAAATGTCAGAATTCAGGAAATCTTTTGTCTCTCAATCAAAACACAAGAAAAGAATACAAGCTTCCATACAACTTTTTTATTGGAAATACTGTAAAACAACTACACCACATAAGAAAATGGTTATTGGGAAAAACAATACATCAAAGCATGGTCGGTTGTATCTTCTCATGAAGTGTCCATGGTCTGCACAGTTTCCTCTACCACCTCCAGGTTCAGAGGGGTCACAACCTTCGTCAGAACCCCGGTGGTTCCACACTTGTAGCTGTAGCTTCCGGTTCTGTGAGGAGATCAGACACAGAAAGTTATGCCAATGAAAGGAGAGGCAACTCCTGTAGAGAAGCTGAAGCCTACAGTAAACACACACTGTTCCAGAAAGGAATGAAACGCTGCATGTTTTTCCACAAGGGAAAACATGCTCTGATCCAGATGAGGTGTCCTCGTGAAACACAAGCGTCTGCGGGTTAGTTTAGCAAAATATCACTCGCTCTTCTACAGGGTATCTGCAGGTTCGAAGGAATAAAATTTAAGACTTTTTAAGGCCAACTTTAAGAAAAATGTAAGACCACTTTCGCAATAAAAAACAGTAATTCATTAGCTGATAAATACAAAACCACTGAGGCTACTTGAATGTATCTGGACATGTTTTTGTTTTTTATATATATATATATATATATATATATATATATATATATATATATATATATTTTATTGTGCATTTATATGTTAAGTTAATACATTTTAAAACATTAAAACTCTAAATGAAATCATTAAGAATGCATGTAGCCTAAAGTATGTAGCCTATATTGTGGTTTTGTGTCATACTTTCATTTAATCCTCTAATCTGTCAAATCTAACACAACAATCAGCGGGCTTTCTGCCACCACTTACTGCGCATGCACTGACATTTTTGTAAATAAGAGGATTGGTCTATAGACCTTATTCACAGTAGCGCCATGTTTGATTTTTAATGGGAATGGAAATTAAGCTGTGAGGGACAGACTTACCATTTCTTCAAAGGCATGCACGGTATAAATCTGTAAAAAGCTCCAATATCCCATCTGATTTTCCACAACTCATGTTGTCTGGAGGTTTTTGTCTACTGAGTGTCCTTGAAAATATATTTTTTCAATGTTTTGTACACAGAATGTTCCAAAAATACTTTAAACTGCAGTACATCTCATCGAAGAGACTGTACGTCTATCCCGCACAACCTTGTTGTCATTGTCATTAAACATCAAAGATACCGCTGCTGTGAATAAGGTCTAGCATGTGCTGAATAACATTTATATTTTTTTCTTGGCAGATAGTACCTTTAACAAATACTTTAACAGGTAGTTAAAGGGCAGTTCATTAAAAAATTTAATTTCTGTCATCACTGCTCATCCTTAAGTCTGAATAAATTTTTCTCTGCCATGGAACAAAAAAGGAGATATTAAGCAAAACGTTTAGTCTCAGTCACTATTCACTGTCACTGCATCTTGTTTTTCATTCAATGTAAGTGAATGGTGACTGAAACTCCCTAATATCTCCTTTTGATATCCACTGAAATAAGAAAGTCATACAGGTTTGCAACAGCATGAAGGTAAGTGATGACAATTTTAATTTTTGAGTAAAATATTTCAAATATCAGTTATCTTAAAAACTGCTGTTTAAAGTTGACTAGATGTATTGAAAATGTTAACAGATTAAATTATGAAAGAGAAAGAGAGGGAGAGACGCTGTGCAGCTGCTTTCCCCCTGATTGGTCTGAATAACTCGAAGCATCATGCGACTTGCTCTGTCTTGTCTGTCCGTGCGCCGTCAGCATCCTCTTTGCTCCGCGATGTTATCACTACGTGAGAAAAGGGACGTGTGGCGTGAGAGCGTGAGAACAGTGTCAATTACGTTGGCAGCCCTAGATCTAGAGAGATGGAGATGAGAGATATAACAGGTGCAACTCTGCAGCTGAGTAGTTCTGTTAGCTTTACAATTATTGTCAAAGGTATAGTGTAAAATAAGGAAGCGCAACGATTTGAAAGGCGTCAAAAGACCGCTCCAGCCTTGCGCGCTTGCAAATTGTAACATCGACAGGTTTGTCGATTATAAGCAGGAGCGACAGTGTTAGATACGCAAAATAACGCCATTTGCATTTCGGATTAACGGGTTTATGAAGGTTTATACATGTGTAACATCTTAAGTTCGGTAAAAATGCACTTCCCTGTGCGTGCTCACACTAAACTCAAGCGTCAGCTGCTAAATGATGGATGCACGAGAGAAACAGAGAGAGAGATGATTTTTACTCGTGCAGATTCTGCTGTTTTAAGCTACGTCTCTATTCATGCCGCAAAATTTAAGACCTCAGCAAACGAAATTTAAGACTTCTTGTAATTTAAGATATTTAACTTTTTATGGCCTTAAATTTTAAAAAGTAAATTTAAGACTTTTTAAGGACCCACGGATACCCTGTTCAACAGTAATACTGTACATGGTTCCCACACTTTTTGACCAATGAAAGCCCATGATTACTATATAGATTTATATATATATATATTTTTTTTAAATCTTATTTTAGAGATTTCCCTTACAAAGAGTATTTCAAGCCAATGAAATCGTTTTGAGCTGAGTATATCTAGAAACATGTATATTCACTATAAATTAAATCTGACTTTATAAGATTTTATTCACTGGTTTCCGAGGCCTATAAATACAATTTCAAAATTCCTAGAAATTGTCAGGTTTTCCATGACCGTGAGAACCCTGCCCATAAGAGATTGATATAATCATGTTACAATGTTAAAAAGCACCAAAGACTTGCAACTCGGATGTGCACAACCCGACTACTCCAAACTCTCACCTGGTTAGTCAAACACATGCAGGTTAATTTCAAATCTAGATGTCAGTACTCATTTTTACACACACACACACACACACACACACACACACACACACACACACACACACACACACACACACACACACGGTTACTCACACAGGGCGCCCATCAATCCAATCCTCTCTTAAAAGTGAACAGGCAACAATGAAGCATGAGTCAGCCATCAGCCTTACAGTGACCATAGTGTGATCTCAAATTAATACCATGCACACATGTGGCAGCCTGCATCAATGGACTGTTAGTAACACTGGCTGCAACGTTCGTTAGACATGTTTTTGGACTTTTGCACATTTCTTCTTTTGCTTCTGGGCATTTTTGCCTGTTTAAAGGTGCACTCAATATTTTACTATCATTGCTTACCTTTTAAATAGAAAGCAATAATAACAATAGAATAGTCTTATTGATTTTTATTTTTAAATGTGCTGGATGAACATTCCTGAGCGCCGCCATATGGAGATCATGTGACCAGATGAATATTGCTTTGCTATATCTCAAGAATCCCCTGTAATTGGACGCTTTCACTCACGGAATAGAGACTTTTTACAATGGCACTGTAAGGGAATAACTGTTTTGTTTGATGCTGCATCTACACAGATAGGTGTCAGCGCAACATAAACACAAACGTTACTGAGTGCACCTTGGTATTTTTTTTTTTTTTTAAAGAGCATGCAATCAGAAGACCACACAGATTAGATTCAATATTGCTTCCATGCTTGTAATTTGCATGGCGTGAAACAAGTGTAATTGCCAAAGTTCAGATTTTCCGTGTTCAGACTGGTGTGTCTGAAGCATTATCCACATGCAGATAAACGCAGGTAAAGGTGTTTATGATCATTATGGCAGAATACATATCTTACCTGACACCTTTCTTATTGGCTAAGTCATGTGGTCTCAGGTAGTCCACCTTCCCCTTAGTGATAACACACAGATCAATGTTGCTGCCAGAGCCAAGATCATTGAAGATACCAGCTGCGATCGCATCTCGAACCAGACGCTTGGCTTCTTCCTCCTGTTCAACACAATCATCACCATAATAATCATCTTCATCTGAATAGACCTAGTTACAGTTAGGAAATTATAGGGAGAGCAAACCTCCATGTTTGGCCTGTAGCGATCCTCAAAGACTGCCATTGCTGCCAGAGAGCCAGAACCTGAAAAGAAAAACATGCTGACATTAAATGTAAAAGACAGACAGAAAAAAAAATGGTGTTGATACCATGTAGGGTACAGGAGCAAAACATTGTCGCGAGTAATTAATTACATGATAAATACACATACACAAACGACTACAGATAAACGACTAATGGGCTGTTCACACAGAAAGTGTCCTTCCATTAAACACAAGAAGGGAAC
This sequence comes from Myxocyprinus asiaticus, assembly GCF_019703515.2. Lineage (NCBI taxonomy): Eukaryota > Metazoa > Chordata > Actinopteri > Cypriniformes > Catostomidae > Myxocyprinus > Myxocyprinus asiaticus. The sequence goes on from NC_059383.1 coordinate 35,001,567, forward strand.
AAAATGCAGTTGTCTCGAGACATATTTTCAGAAGTCCCTTTCACTTGATGCACTATCTTAAACAGCGCTAGTGTGCAACGCTGGAAAAAAAAATCTGGTACCTAAGATCATAGTAGCCATGGCATGGTGAATGTTGCTTTTTCGCTTAAAAATACAGTGTATATATTTTTTTGGAATTCTATCGATTCGCTTGTTAAGTACACAACATCTATTTGTAAGATTAATGACAGATACAGTACTGTGCAAAGGACTTAGGCACATAAGATGTTTCACAAAAGCATTTGTCTTAAGATGGTTATTTATATCTTCAGCTTTAGTGTGTCAATAGGAAATATAAATGTTAGATTCCCAAACATTACTTTTGTAAATAGAAATGATTAGAATAGAAGAACAGGGAGCCCAGCAACATATGTCATGGCCCCCACAAAGCCACCACTGAACATTGTGTCAGTCTGAGATTACATAAAGAGACAGAAGCAATTGAGACAGCCTGAATAGATAGAAGAACTGTGGCGAATTCTCCAAGAAGCTTGGAACATCCAATCTGCCAACAACCAAGAAAAACACAGAATATTGATTTAGCTTTTTTATGTTTACTGGACTTTGTATGATATTAAGTGTTAAATGAAAACTATTTATGTCATTATTTTTGAAGACATCCTCACTATGCAACCTTTTTCACAAGTGCCTAAAACTTTTGCACAGTACTGTATTTGAACTGTTTTACTAAGATGAATATTCTTGTTCACTACCGCTGCAGGAACGACCTCTACTGGCCAGAGTGGGAAATGCAGCCTGATGCAACTGATGCCGTCACTCTGTCTAACATCTCCTTTTGTGTTCCATGGAAGAAAGTAAGTCATATGGGTTTGAAACAACACAATATCTCCCCTTTTGAATGGAACAGGAGGCTGTTTGCCATGTAAATGATTCAGAGAGGGAACTGTTAGTATAACTCACCCATAGTGACGTAGGGCAGTTTGTCTGTTGAACCGTGGGGGTAGATGCTGTATAAATGCGGGCCGGTGCAGTCCACCCCTCCAAGAACTAAAGCAGCACCAATATAACCTTGATATCTACGTATATAAACACATGGTAGACTCAGCCAAATATACTTAGCCTTTGGCATACAAATATTGATCTATACACAATTGCATTCTATTTATAGGCACACACAATAATTTTTAGTTGATAAACAACACATCATCACGCTAATTATCTATGCAATACATGAATAAGACAGAAGGTGAAAAACCAAAGAATACTGAGAATAAGGTGTAAGCACAGTCATAATTCGTTACCTGAAGAGCATCTGTTTGAGCATGCGGTTGGCGGTGGCAACTCGCGGGAGACGGCCGGTGGACAGAGAATGGAGCTCCAGGTTGGAGGAGATTATCTGTGTGGTCATCTCAGTGTCTGCCGCAGTACCGGCTCCACAACAACTACAGAAAGACAGTCAAGTTAGGTCAAGGCATTTATTTATAAAGCACATTTAAAAACAACAGAAGTTGAGCTAAAATGCTATGAGAAAGTGAGCAACTATGTAATTTTTGTGTCCAGGATTGTATGTCACACAGCACTGGGTGGTGAGAAGGCATATTGTGTGTTTGTACTCACTAGATATTATTAGAGATGTAGTGAATTTTAGAGCAGTTTTTATCAGCTACAATCATTCCTTCAGTCGCCCGTGTGTCGGCACCTAAAACAACACCATCCTGAGAGAGAAAGAGATGCATGTAAACCCTTGTTCCAATACAGCTTTATTTAATTTGGGTGACTGATAAGAAAAGAAGAGAAGTAGATCTATTCATCTCTGCTTTTTCTCCTACCTTGTAAACGATTCCACAGATAGTGGTGCCGGTTTTGCGAGCAGCTGGGACGCTGAATCCGAGCTGACTAATGTTTGCCTCCAGAAGAGCATTTCTACAAGACAGCAAAAAGAATATTCAAGTTCTTAAAAGTTTATTTTTCAAAACTCTCAAATACATTACCACTCCCTCTTGCACATTTGCATTACAGTTGTATTACCAACAATATGCATGTTTCAAGATACGCACACACATTTATATAGACATTTGAAGTCAGAAGTTTACATAGGTTGAAGTCATTAAAACTAATTTTTTAACCACTCCACAGATATTATTAATATTAGCGAACTACAGTTTTGGCAAGTCGTTTAGGACATCTACTTTGTGCATGACACAAGTAATTTTTCCAACAATTGTTTACAGACAGATTGTTTCACTTTTAATTGACACAATTCCAGTGGGTCAGAAGTTTACATACATTAAGTTAACTGTGCCTTTAAGCAGCTTGGAAAATTCCAGAAAATGTTGTCAAGCCTTTAGCCAATTAGCTTCTGATAGGAGGTGTAATGAATTGGAAGTGTACCTCTGGATGTATTTTAAGGCCTACCTTCAAACTCAGTGCCTCTTTGCTTGACATCATGAGAAAATCAAAAGGAATCCACCAAAAAACTGTGCACCTCAACATGTCTGGTTCATCCTTGGGAGCAATTTCCAAACACCTGGAGGTGCCACGTTCATCTGTACAAACAATAGTACGCAAGTATAAACACCATGGGACCACTCCGCCATCATACTGCTCAGGAAGGAGATGCATTTTGTCTCCTAGAGATGAACGTAGTTTGGTGCAAAAAGTGCAAATCAATCCCAGAACAACAGCAAAGTACCTTGTGAAGATGCTGGAGGAAACAGGAAGACAAGTATCTATATCCACAGTAAAACTAGTCCTCTATCGACATAACTTAAAAGGCTGCTCAGCAAGGAAGAAGCCACTGCTCCAAAACCACCATAAAAAAGCCAGACTAAAAAGTTTGCAAGTGCACATGGGGACAAAGATCTTACTTTTTGGAGAAATGTCCTCTGGTCTGATGAAACAAAAATGTAACTGTTTGGCCATTATGACCATTGTTATGTTTGGAGGAAAAAGGGTGAGGCTTGCAAGCCGACGAACGCCATCCCAACTGTGAAGCATGGGGGTGGCAGCATCATGTTATGGGGGTGCTTTGCTGCAGGAGGGACTGGTGCACTTCACAAAATAGATGGCATCATGAGGAAGGAAAATTAAGTGGATATTGAAGCAACATCTCAAGACATCAGCCAGGAAGTTAAAGCTCATTCGCAAATGGGTCTTCCAAATGGACAATGACCCCAAGCATACCTCCAAAGTTGTGGCAAAATGGCTTAAGCACATCAAAGTCAAGGTATTGGAGTGGCAATCACAAAGCCCTGACCTCAATCCGATATCAAATTTGTGGGCAGGACTGAAAAAGCGTGGCCTACAAACCTGACTCAGTTACACCAGTTCTGTCTGGAGGAATGGGCCAAAATTCCAGCAACTTATTGTGAGAAGCTTGTGGAAGGTTACCCAAAATATCTGACCCAAGTTAAACAATTTAAAGGCAATGACACCAAATACTAACAAAGTGTATGTAAACTTCTGACCCACTGGGAATGTGATAAAAGAAATAAAAGCTGAAATAAATCATTTTCTCTACTATTATTCTGACATTTCACATCCTTAAAATAAAGTAGTGATCCTAACTGACCTAAGACAGGGTGTGTGTGTGTTTTATTAGCTGGTAACACATCTTTATGTATTCGCTTACATAACACATAATTTTTCACATTAATAGAGAAACAATTCAAAAGAATAAGGTCGAACTAAATGTTTAGATGAATAATAATAATAAAAAAAAAATAAATAAAATAAATAAATAAAAAAGACTTTTCTTTAAAAATAAAGGAATTTCAGCTAAAATTCGAGTTTAATGGTAATTTTGTCTAAACCGGCGAAAAATAAGAGCGGGTCACTATTAAAGCCCACCAATAACAACAACAACAATAATAATAATGGAGGAAAAAATCCACAAAATTTAAAACTACGTTAGAATAATCTCAATGCATAATAATAAGGTAATACGAATGATTTAACTTGAAAAAATTCAAGTTTGAGAGAAATTCTCCTGAGTCATTCAACCAGGCCGTGACTAACCGCCAGTTAACACCTCCTTTAAAAACCCTTAAAACTCTTCATTATCTTCCCCAAAGTAACACAATGTAAAATAAACTAGAACGACGGACACATTCCCGGTAATAAATCAGGATAAATCGTGGCGCTTCTCACCTCTTGCAGTTTTCGAAAGTGAAACCACCGGGCTGATACTGGCACACGGAGACGGTCGCCATGATTCTGCGGTGCAGCTTCCGGGAAGCGCGAGACTCGTTTCGCGTCTGTGTAACAGTCTATAGATTCCGCTCTGTGAGCGCGCGCATAATGCATCTTTTCCATAGAATGAGCGCTGGAGGCAGTAGGAACTTATAGAGAAGGAATATATAGAATGTAACACACACATTTTGCTGTATCAAATATGGTCCCGCCACATTATTCAGAGTGTTTACATTCCCAGAGCATTTAGTAAACATAATTGTTAAACATATGTATATACTCTTATTGGCTACTTTTATATATAACATATATGATACTCTTTATACATTTATTTGGAATAAAATAAAATAATAATAATGAAGGGAGGTTTTTTTTTTGTTTGTTTGTTTTGTGCACTGTGTACACAAATGTTTCTGAGCGTAATATACTGTATAACTGCTCAATTTAAATATCCTGCTGAATACCAGATCTTATAGACAGAGAAGGGATAGGACCAAAATAAATCAACATTGAAAAAATATGGCTGCGAAGGGTAACACAGAGACAGGAAATGTTTAATATAGGCTACTGTATGTTGGAGAGAAAATGATTCAGGAGCAAATAAAATAAGACAATGGTTCTGTACATCCTGGATTTTAAAGTAGACATTGTGTTGAATGCTCAAAAAGCATTTGGACTTCCCAGATATCACACATACATCTCTGAGATGTCTGTTTTAGATGTTTATTTATTTTTTATCTTGAAAGCATCACATTCTAATCTGCTAAACATCTTAAAAAGGTCAGATTTACAGACATTCAAAATCATAAACATCTCAAAGACATTTGCTGAATGTCTTTTTGACATTCGAGAGGAATAGATATATTGCAGATGTCTTTGAGACATATATGTTTGTACATCTGATCTTTTTAAGATGTTTAGCAGATGTTAAGTAGATTGTGATGCTTTTCAGATGAAATGATATACAACAGACATCTCGGAGATGTACATGTGCTATCTGTGTATGTATGTCATTGCTTTAGATAACAAAATATCAAAACAAGTGTCATTTATTTAAAAAAAAAAAACAGCATTGGTTAGGTGTTGGAAATTAAAGACATAGGCCTATATGTTTCTGGTGAAATCTCATTAATGACTATGTAAGCATACTGTATATTAAAAATTATAGTTAATATATTTAAGCATATGTGTACATATTCTAATTCCATTAGTATTTGGGAAAATATATGTTACATATAAGAAATTGCCATTTTGGTGGGCCTGGGTAGCTCAGCGAGGATTGACGCTGACTACCACCCCTGGAGTCCCAAGTTCGAATCCAGGGCGTGCTGAGTGACTCCAGCCAGGTCTCCTAAGCAACCAAATTGGCCCAGTTGCTAGGGAGGGTAGAGTCACATGGGGTAACCTCCTCATGGTCGCTATAATGTGGTTCTCGCTCTCGGTGGGGCACGTGGTGAGTTGTTAGTGGATGCCACGGAGAATAGCGTGGGCCTCCACATGCGCCACGTCTCAAATGCGCTCAACAAACCACGTATTAAGATGTGCAGATTGACGGTCTCAGACACGGAGGCAACTGAGATTCGTCCTCCGCCACCAAGATTGAGGCGAGTCACTACGCCACCACGAGGACTTAGAGCGCATTGGGAATTGGGCATTCCAAATTGGGGAGAAAAGGGGAGAGAAAAAAAAAGATTTGTAATATTTTGAAATATACAGTTTATTGCATTTATGTACAAGTATGTGAGTTTTATTTTTAATTAGTGAAAGTCATATGAATTGGAAATATATCTCATATATGTGTTTTGCATTGCCATAAATCAGATTTCTGTAATGCGTCAAACGTTAGTGAAACATGTCCATATAGTGATAAACTACATCTGTGGTTATACTTTATTAGCACACCTGTGTGAACTTGAGGGGAAATTACTTTGTGACCAGTTTGATTAAAGTGGATTGCAAAAACATGGCTAAGAAAAGTGATGTTTGAACCACTTGGAATGCCACTCGGTTTGATATTTTGTTATCTGTGTGATGAAATTCATATCTTCATTAAAGTGTCCAAATATGTTTTGGGGCTATTTTGTAGCTCAGAGTGTGGCCACATTCAGTAGCTCTGTATATGGCCACTAGAAAGCAGTGTGTACTCAGATGGGGAACAGGCCAGGGCTAGGAAGGACCTCAAGGACCTTAAATCTTCTCAAAATTTCCCATACAGTAACCTAAGTTGTGTTGGAGATTTGTGATCGATTTGTGGTAAAGGCTTCATCATAACCAACCACCTTGTAGACACCATACACTTTCGTCAATACAAAAGGCAGTCATGACTGGTTTTACTAAAATAATTTCTTTATTACACATGCATCAATCTCTCTATAGTCATTTCACCAGCCATTAGATGGGACTTCACTAAACTGTTGGAACAGCACATGCAGAAATACTATCCCTTGAAAGAGAATGGAATGGTTTTACAATAAATAGAAATATGCACAGAAGACTCTATCAAACTAAATGCACCCTTCTCATCCACTCGAAATTAAACAAAAGTGAGCCCAACACAAATCATCCTGCAAACTGCGGTGTGTGTATATAGGTGTGACAGAAAGATGGATGACAGCTTTCTGTTCAATAGTTTCTCTCGCTTCGGAAAGCTGTGCTGCACATTCCTATTCATTTCCATTCTGATGAAAAGGATACTTTGAATCATAATCATGTTACAAGTTTTTAGTCATTTGAAAGAATGCATGAATGCAAGGGCGTTGCTAGACTTCAGTGACATCCGGGGCTTAGCCCACAGGCCATATTGTAATATAAAATTAAGAAGAATCCTTCCTTCCAAGACTTAAAAAATGACCACCTATACCTGTCAATTAACAATTAGGGCCTATATTAAGCGCACAACACTGACACCGGTTCAGAACTTTAAATGAGAAAACGTCAGGCGCACAATAAATGGATCAAACATGTTTTTAATTTAAATTGCGGATCAAAGTGAAAATTACAACTTGTCGGCTCATTGTTCATTGTGCAGAAACTAACACTAACAATAAAATCAACTTAATTTAACAACTGAAATTTGTAATTGTCATTTATCATAATATTTGAGAATGTAGTAAAAATTACAAGAAGAAAGCTGAAGCATTTTGAGATTAAAGACGTAATATTTTGAGAATAAATCGAAAGGAAAGTGATGTGGTGGACAACAGCAAAGTGGAGTGTCTGTTTCTTTACATACAACACCACAAACCAGGGAGATAATATTGGCTATGCAACTTTGTTGTCAAGTTAGCCAAGCTGAATTTGTGGGAAGTTTTTGCGAACTCTCTGTTAATGAATGAGGTGTGCATTATTACAGGAGTTTTCAACGTTGGCACCTATCAAGGGAGGTGCGAAATATAGGCTCACACTCAAGTGAAGCGAAAAAGAATTGGAACTGCTGTGAATTATATACAGTAGGTCCATTTCAAGACATTGTATGTGGTAACATCCCCTCAGTTACAGTATTGTTTAGAGAGGAAAACCCAACAACAGCGCAGATCGGGACTGCTCGAATCTGTCTGGTTCTTTCTCCTGAATAAATTACATTTCCTACATAACCGCTGCAGAGTCCGGATACTAATAACTCTGTGCTGATGAGCCAAAAGACCAAGGATTTCTTTATTGCTAAATCCTAAACTAAAGCAGGCCTATGATTTAACTACATCCTCCATATCCAGGGGCGGACTGGGACTAAAAAGTGGCCCTGCACTTTCTGGCCCCGAGCGGCCCACCAAACCCGGCCCGGAACACACCGGCTCATTGATTTCATTTTCTGGCTCATTTTCAATTTTTTGTGTTGAAAAAAAGAAATTTCTATTGACTGCTAGTCATGACAACGGGCCCCACCAATGCAAAGATTTTCATAACTTTAAAACATAAAACCACTGTAAATGTGATGTGGATTTTTTTAGAGAAAGCACTAAAATAAGCGCTTTATAGCTCAGACAAATGTTAAGTTAAGATGTTAAGTTAAAATGTACATGCATGTACAAGGGAAAGTGTGTATTTTAGGTGCTGTGACAAGTCAGCATTACTTCAAAGTTCTTAATCACCTTTCAACTTTTTTCTAGAAGTGCAAATATACTATTGTCTTAATTAATATGAGGTTGTGGAAACAACAAGTATAATAATAATATATTATATATGTATATTTAGCTGTACAAGATCATAAAATGTTGTTCTTGAGAAAAAGTGAAAAGCCCTATGCTTTGACAAGTGCTGTTTCTGCTGTTCTTTAAACAAAGTAAGCCTCAAAGACTCAAATAGCCACAAAGTAATATATTTCATGCTTATTTTATGCATTTTTATCAGGCGTGAGCATTATTCAGCAGGCCGCACTTCAGCTCCCTGCGGTATGAATAAATTATGCAAATGATTATGTACTACTCATAGCTTTACTGTTTGCCGATTTTATTTACACTGCTGCTATTGTATTTGTTGTAACATTTTGTGATTATTCCGAGCTCATCTTATACTTAATATGTTGTTTTTGGTTGTCACCATTGTTGTGATTTGTATGTCAAATAATGTTACAACTAATTGGTACATATAGACACCATACCACTGTATAAGCAACTTAAAAATAAAGGCCATGACAACGTTCGGAGTAAAAGCCACTTTATTGGCTTTTCCTTGTGGTGAGTGCTCCTGATCGCCAGTCTGTCCCTGTCCACGTCCATCTCTTGCCTAAACGAAGTTGCTGGCTCGATGTCCATTCTATCGTTGTGATAATGATGCTCTGTTTAGCCTAATATTGATATTTTTTCTCTCTCTAATATACTACTTTATTCTCACAATACTATGACTTTATTCTAATAATGTTTACTTCAAATATTACGACTTTATTATCGAAATTATATATATATATATATATATATATATATATATCATATATATATACATATATATACATATATGTATATATACATATACATATATATACATATATACATATATATATATATATATTTATATATATATATTTTTTATTATTATTATTTTATTGAACGTGGCAATAAAACGCCATCGTGGGATCACCGAGTAAAGTTAAAAATAACTTTAATTTTTATAAACACATCTTGAATTGAAAATCAGACAAAAGTCAAAGTGCGAACTGTCAGTTAATGCAAGTTGGGCTCACTGATCGGAATTAATTTACATTTGAAGCCAGAATTGCAGCCTGCCTTGTTGCTTTTGTACCCTGATGTTATGAACAGTGTCTTACTTCGGGGCTATTAACAAATGATCAGGGGCTTCAGCCCTCTCAGCCAGGGTCTAGCTACGCCACTGCATGAATGTATGTGTTTGTATGTGTGTGTATAATAACCAGTCAGGACATACTTCTGCATGGTTGTCATGGAGACAGTATTCAGTGGGAGTATTTAGGCTTGCCACTCTTGGCTCACACGCACACACACAGGTGTAAGGTGTGCAATCTCACAGTTTGCTTCCTCCCCCATTATACAGACCACTATTAAATTGTGTACGTATGTGTGTGTGTAAATGAACCTTTAGGAGTGCACGAGGTTTATCTGCTTTTTGTCTGAGCTGATGAAACCAATAGGAGAGCACAATGTTCCTAACACTGCTTTCATTGTCTAAAGACACTATAATAACTATCTAATGTGTATGTGTGTGTGAGTACCATACATCCTGTTGCTGATCAAGGGAGTGTGGCTCATCATATCCGTGAGGAAGTGGAGTCTTCCTCTTGTGTGAGGTGCCTAGAGGTTATCCTGTGTTTGAGCTTATATATATATATATATATATATATATATATATATATATATATATATATATATATATATAATGTATTTATGGGTATAAGTGTGTTTATGTCTAAAACCCTTGTTTCATCATAAATGTGCTTTAAAACTGAAAATCCATGGGTGTTTTTTAATAATCTAAATATACAGGTATGTGTGATTGTGTGTGTTTTTTGTTCTATGTGTAGGCAAGTTTTTCTTGTTGTGCTGGGAGGATGGGTCAGAGGGAGGTTAGACCCTGTTTACCCATCAGCCCTTTCTACAAATCTCCCATTCAGACACACTCATTCATCTACTCACATGCAAGTTTTTCATGTGAGGAGCAATTTCCTCTGTTGTTTAATTAGTGATCTGACACTGATGTCTGTATGATCTGCACTACTGCTAATTAATTCTGATTTATAACACACACACACACACACACACACACACACACACACACACACACACACATACACACACACACACACACACACACACAGAGAGAGAGAGAGAGAGAGAGAGAGAGAGAGAGAGAGAGATCTGAAACATTGGCTGTGTTCAAAATTGAATAGATTGGCAGAAGCAGTAAGAGTAGTATGGGCAGTATGCCATTTTGAACTACACTGTGAGTGTATCGGTGCCCTAAAGCCAGGTTCAATACAAGTTAATATCAATGGACAGCATTTGTGGTGTACTGTTGTGGCAAAAAGTCTGGCTTACAGTGAGGCATTTACAAAGGAAGTGAATGGGGCCAATCCGTAAATGTTTAAATCCTCACAGTTTCAAAAGTATAGCCACAAGACATAAACAATGTGTGTTGACATGATTATAGTGCAATAAAATTGCTTACTAACCTTTTCTGTGTAAAGTTATATCCAATTTTACAACTTCACCACAATGACAATGTAACACCGCAAACCTTGTAATCTGGGCAATTTAGTCAGCTGCAAAAATGACAATTTAACAACTTTATAGTACAAATAATGCAAAAGTTTCAATGGAACAATTAAGGTTAGTGCTTTTATAAAATTACAAGCTTCACATTTCTACCTTTAAACCCTCTAAAAATTAGGCCCCATTCACTTCCATTGTAAGTGCCTCAGTGTGAACTAAATACATTTTTGTGGTAATCAGTATTACACCACAATTGCTGTCGACTGAGCTTTACTTGTATTGAACTTGGAATATTCTTTTAAGAGTCTGTGCCTTTAAAATGGATGTTATGGAGTGTTCCAAACTAAGTTGGGGAGGAGCTTGTTCATTTAATCTGACCAACCACATCGCCAGAGTAAGCGTATATAAACAACTGCTTACCTCTTTGCCACAACGATTCTTCCAGCATCTCTCCACCGCCCCAACTCCTCCCATTTATTCATCAATAACTCTTCAAAGCATGATGTTGATTACCACAAAAATACATTTGGACTTACCCCTCCTTTTCAAGCAAAAATTACAGTGAGGCACTTACATTGGAAGTGAAGGGGGGCCAGTTTTTGAACGTTAAAATGCTCACTTTTTCAAAAGTATATTGTAGCTACAAGACAAACAATATGATTGTAAACATTATTTTAGTGTGATAAAAATCACTTACTAACCTTGGCTGGGTTTCCCGATAATGTTGCAACTTAAGCTTTTACTATCATCTTAACTAATGTCGCTCGTTACTTTATGATAATTTCAGCTGTACTGACGCTCAATCATAGAGATGAATGAAAGTGATGCAATAAATGCATGCAACGTGAATGCACGCGATGTGAATCATAAGGGGCTCTCATGTAGCCTAAAGTTTTGTTCCTTTGGCTGGAAACTGAACAAATGTACACAGAACAGGATTAAAATTACTGCATCAGTATTAAACTACTCATAGACCTATCTAAATATGAATAAATCATCTGGTTAGAGTGCGAGGCACTGTGTAATTGTAGCCTTACTGCCATTATGCATCATGCAATTTGTTACTGCCTTGTAAAATGACTATAGGCGAGCCAATTTGAACCAGCCATTGGAGGAAGAAAAAAGAGGAGGAGGATAAAGAGAGATCTCCTTTGTTAACCATATTTTAGTTACTTATTAGGAAGTTTTAAACTGCATGGTCAAATTACTTACATATGTCTTCATAAATAATCTGTTTAATAAGAACATGTCATCTTTATATTGCCATTACAATTAAGCTTTTCAAAGAAGGCTAATATAACGCTATACTGTTTTATGTGTCTTGTAATTTAGATCACGTCGCATGGGCAGACTGCGGAGACTGCCCATTGATTTCATAGCGATTTTTTCAACACACATTTTTTTATCCACTGAAATACTTTACAATGGCTTTCCAATGATTAAAATATATGAATACTTATACATTTCTTAAATGTCCCATTGTCTTTGATAAACTGTGAAAGATGCCAGAAAGATACTTTTAAATTGCACTTAATGGACTTAAGAGCGGTTCAAAGCTCTCGTTAATTTACAAACGTTTTTAGAACTACTTAGATAATGATACTTTTGGGAAATGCACCTGTGACGAGGAGGAGGGCGTGTCCAGGCCGTGACGATGTACGCCTGGCACTGAGTTGCCCCAGTCAGCGGGAGAGAGAGAGAGAGGGGGAAAAAAAGAAGAAAAAAAAACCTCAGGTTCCTGACCACTCCGCCATTCGGTCCTCAGCCAGCTGTGCAGCAATCCTCCGCGATGCCGGGCGATGGCACTGGACCTACTCGGGATTGGGACACACATATACAGTTCCGTGTGTTTCTTTCTCTCTTTTGAACTGGCGTCCCTGGCTCCTCCTTATCTCTCTCTCGCTGACTGGGGCAACTCAACGCCAGGCGTCCATCGTCATAGCCCGGCCACGCCCTCCTCCTCGTCACAGCGCCTTAGAGATAAAGTACTGCTGCTAATGTCCTACTTAGTGCTTCAGGAAACCCAGCCCTTTTCTGTGTAAAGTTATAGCCAATTTTACAACTTTTTTGCCATGGCGATAAAATGTCAGCAATCCCCAAAACCCTAAAATGACTGTAAAAATTACAATTTAAACAACTTTACAGCTAAAATAATCTATGAGTTTGGACTGAATTGTTCTAATCAGCTGGGAGGGGGATAAAGACATGTCTGTGTGTTTATGTTCAGTTATGTCATTAAAATTAAGTTGATTGTTCTGCTGGTTCCTGCCTCCTCCTTGCCTGTCCTGTGAACTCCGTTACAGAGTTTTAACAGGAGAATTAATGTAAGTGTGCTTAAAAAATTATAAGCTTATAAGCAAATTTCTGTGTTCAAACCCTCCAAAAACTGGCCCCATTCACTTCCATTTTAAGAGCCTCACTGTAACCTCAATTTTTGCTTTTTTTAAAGGAAAGGGAGGGACAAGTCGAAATTAATTTTTGTGGTAATCAACATTATGCCACATATGCTGTTGATTGATCTTAACTTGTATTGAACCTGGAATATTTTTTAACTTGCTCATCAACATTCTCTTCAAACTGTTACTCCACATTAAAAGTAGTTAACCTGAAAGGTAATAATTCACCATAGAAGAAGACAGTTTACGCTAATGCGTGGCTCACTATATATGCAGCAATGCAAACAATGCAACATGTGCTTGCATTGTGTTATAAATTGCATTCCGACATTCTGACTAGAAACAATGCATGAAATATGAATGTAGTTACTAGGGAGATGATCTGGGCAATGAGAGAGCATTTGCTGAGTTGTTGAAGTGTCCTAAAATGGGTCATTCTGATCTCTTAGCTCCCACATCCAAGGACACTGGGTGATCTGATCCTATGACGTCATTGTGATGTAATCACAGCCCAGGTAACACAAGCCGACAATGTACGAAACACAGGAGAGGATTTTGTAACTTAACTAAAAGGTGCACTGGAATGTCTGATGACTTGACATTAAAACCTTAACCCTAATACCAACCTCTAGCCCTATACTGTAAAAATAATTGTCTTACTCAGTATTTCGGTCTTGTTTTCTGGTAAAAAAAAATATTTAAACATGCTTAAAGGAATAATTCAACCCAACAGATACATTTTGGTAACTTTTAGCGAGTTTTTAATATCAGACGTCTTTATTGTTAGTCTTTGAACAGAAATACTGAATGACCAATAATGTCTCATGCACAACCACCAGCTAAAAAACTAAAGGGGACAGACATTTGGGACTTCTTTCATCAGGGTCATGTGTGTGACAACAATAATCATCTTTCTCAGTATCCGTCTGATTTATTTAACAATGTTATTGTTCTTTGACTTTTCCATGTTTGTATTTGGCCATTATATTGAATTTAGATTAATGGTGATGTTTGTAGCATGTCTATATTAGAAAAAAAAAGGATCAGTGACCAAGTCAACAGTGTAGACAGAGTGATGACGCAAGCTTCTGAAATTGTTCATGTAAGACCATATTTGATACTGACATTAAAGCAGTGTTTTAAAAAACTGTATTAGTGTTTTACCAGTATATTATCAATCAAAGTAAAATGCCTAATTGACTGATGTTTCTTAAAAGTTCAGTCGGTATGCTTTCATATTATATCATGTATTCTTAAAAACAAAACACATATTCTTTAAAACTGTCGCATTGTGAATAGAAAGACTGATGAGATTTAGAATGTGTCCCCCCACTTTTCAGATCATTCCTATGTCCTTGTTGGAACAACATGACAGTGAGTGAATAATGACAGAATTTCCCTACCAAACAAGATACATTTGCTTTAGAAGCAAAATGACATAGGAATTAAGTCTTGTTTTCAGAGAAATCTAACAAAATTAAGTGTATTTTATACTTAGAACAACAACAATAATAATAATAATAATAATAATAATTACATAAATATTACATAAAAAATAAATGTAATTAATTAAAAAGCAAAACTTTTTTTTTATCTTGTTTTAAACATAAACCTCTGTAAATTTTGTTAAATTTCTCTTAAAACAAGATATAATATCCTATGTCATTATGCTTGTCAAGTATGTCTTGTTTTAAGAATGTTTCGATATTTTTACTGGAAAACAAGACAAAATATTAAGAAATTATTTGAAATTATTAATTATTATTTGTGTAACACCTATACTCCTAACCCTATACACTAAAAAAATATTATAACCTATTTTTAAGGTTTATGCGTTTCAATTTCAATTTTTTTTAATCTAATTGATGTGTAATATTTAAAACAAAATACATTCACAAAACTTAAAATATTTAGCTTTTTATTTTATTAAAGATTAATCAATTCAATGGAATTTTGTTAAAAAAATTGAAATGTGTAAAATGTAAATTTGTTAGATATACTCAAAAATATGTTTAAGATTTACTTATTTAATTGAGTAATCTTTAACAAAATTCAATAAAAAAAAACAAAATTATAGATATATTTTTATATTTATAATACTATATATTTTAAGCTGTCATAATTTAATTTTGTTAAACTTTATACAACTCAATTGGATAGATATTGGTTATGAAATTAAAATACTAAAATATAGGCTTAAATGTATGTATGTATATATATATATATATATATATATATATATATATATATATATATATATATATATATATATATATTTTATTGTTATTATTATTATTTCAAAAAAACTCTACATTTAACCTCAACTATTTAACCTCAATTTCTAAACTTCACCCCTACTTCTAACCTCAAACTCCAACATCCAACAACACAATGAATAATGACCATATTAAAATTACACATCCTAATCAGGAGCTAATCCAAACACATTCTCAAACCTGAAAGTGATTAGTGACCAGAAATACACAGGTGTCATTGGGTTCCTGGAGGTGTGTGCGTTTAAAAAATAAGAAACTAGAGGGAAAAGCTCAAATGATCCAGTATCAAACAGTCTGATCAGATGCACATGACTGTCAAGGTAATCTATGCCAGGCAGGTGGCATGAGGCGTACAAGGTCATTAAGTTTTCGCTGTAACTTGGGACAACCGCAGGTGGCACTATAGGATCAGATAGCAAAAAGCTCACAAGGTTAACAGTGATACACATGATACACACATACTGTATCTGACACGTGCAACCACAATGAAGTGTCTTTTTTGTTTGTCTGACTTTGTGCAAAATCTGACTGTCATCGCAGATGTGCACAGACAATCACAGTGATTTTTGCTGACATTTTGTGAATAGCTGCTCAAAGTTAACATCAAATTACATAAATTATTATTGGGAGGTAGAGCACGAATCAAAACTTAACCTGATATTTCTCAAAAGCCTGCTATCGTCTTTTTATTTTACTGTCCTTAAAGGGTTGGTTTACAGAAACACCATAAAAGTTGTGTATAGGCTACTGTACCTCTCATACATTATATTTCAGGTCTTCTAAATACAAATTATGTCTTTGTGTGAGGAACAGACAAAAAATTTAGGTAGTTATTCACTAAAAATCCACCCCTCTGCTTTCTATTCTCTTTTTCCTTTTTGGATGAAGTATTCCTTTAACACAAACAGATGGAAAAGAGCCCAACAGAGATTTTGAGCTGTCTGTTTGTGTGTGTGTGTGTGTGTGTGTGTGTGTGTGTGTGTGTGTGTCCTTGCTGAGAGTGAAGGTTTTGGGTCTTTTTGAGCAAACCGTGTGAAAAAGGAGGCATGAGGTCTTTCATGTCAAATGACCATTTAATGGAGTTGAAGAGGCCCTTAAGTGTGTCATGTTTACACACACACACACACACACACACACACACACACTAGCTGAAAAGATCAATTTTAGTGCTCTCTAACACATCAGCCGCACACACACCTGTTCCCATGTACACTTACTTACATACACACGCTGCCCCTGGCACTAAACCAGAAGCTCTCACGTTAATTGTGTCCTGACTTTCACTTTGGCTCTCTCAGGTGCAGTATTTAGCCCTAACACACACCTCTCTGAGGATCAGTGAAAAGAAAAATAATTTTTTCCCACCATTTTAATTTAGCACTTTCAAAAGGACCCAGCTGTGCTCTCCCAATTTTAAAGCAAAAATCTGGGTTTCAGTGAGGCACTTACAATGGAAGTGAATGGGGCCAATCTGAACACATTAAAATACACACTGTTTCAAAATTATAGCCACAAGATATAAATAATATGGATGTTAACATTATTTTAGTGTGATAAAAGGACTTGCTTACCTTTTCAGTGGATAATTCTATCAAATTTTACAGCTTCGTTGCCAAAACGACGTAATGCCGTAAACCCTAAAACAACCATAAAAACTGTGATTTAAACAACTTCAACTTAAACAAGTTTCATCA